>NW_022437199.1:0-189265 GCF_009761245.1 Sapajus apella
TTGCCAGTTATATAGCATTTGGTTGACAGTTTCTCCCCTACTTCCCTGGCTTTTTGAAAAGGTCATTTCATACGTTTGTTGGCTGCATAAATGTCTTCTTTTGAAAAGTGTTCATATCTTTCACACACTTTTTGATGGGGATGTTTGTTTTTTTCCTGTAAATTTGTTTAAGTTCTCTGTAGATTCTGGATATTAGCCCTTTGTCAGATGGGTAGCTTGCAAAATTTTTTCCCATTCTGTTGGTTGCTGGTTCACTCTAATGATTGTTTCTTTTGCTGTGCAGAAGCTCTTAAGTTTAATTAGATCCCATTTGTCTATTTTGGCTTTTGTTGCCATTGCTTTCGGTGTTTTAGTCATGAAGCTATTGCCTATGCCTATGTCTTAAAAGGTATTGCCTCAATTTTCTTCTAGGGTTTTTATGGTGTTAGATCTTATATTTAAATCTTTAATCCATCTGGAGTTAATTTTTTTATAAGGTGTAAGGAAGGGTCCAGTTTCAGCTTTCTGCATATGGCTAGCCAGTTTTCCCAACACCATTTATTAAATAGGGAATGCTTTCTCCATTGCTTATTTTTGTCAGGTTTGTCAAAGATCAGATGGCTGTAGATGTGTGGCATTACTTCTGAGGCATCTGTTTTGTTCCATTGGTCTATATCTCTGTTTTGGTACCAGTACCATGCTGTTTTGATTACTGCAGCCTTGTAGTATAGTTTGAGGTAGTATGAGGCCTCCAGCTTTGTTCTTTTTGCTTAAGATTGTCTTGGCTATGTGGGCTCTTTTTTCATTCCATATGAAGTTTAAGGTGGCTTTTTACAGTTCTGTGAAGAAGATCAATGGTAGCTTGATGGGGATAGCATTGAATTTATAAATTACTTTGGGCACTATGGCCATTTTCACAATACTGATTCTTCCTAACTATGAGCATGGAATGTTTTTCCATCTGTTTGAGTCTTCTTTTATTTCCTTGAACAGTGGTTTGCAGTTCTCCTTGAAGAGGTCCTTCACATCCCTTGCTAGTTGTATTCCTAGGTATTTTATTCTCTTTGTAGCAATTGTGAATGGGAGTTCACTGATGATTTGGCTCTCTGTTTGTCTATTATTGGTGCATGGGAATGCTTGTGATTTTTGCACATTGATTTTGTATTCTGAGACTTTGCTGAAGTTGATTATTAGCTTAAGGAGATTTTGGGCTGAGAAGATGGGGTCTTCTAAAATCATGTTGTCTGCAAATAGAGACAATTTGACTTCCTCTTTTCCTAACTGAATATCCTTTATTTCTTTTTCTTGCCTGATTACTCCAGCCAGAACATTAAATACTATATTGGATAGGAGTGGTGAGAAAGGGCACCTTTGTTTTGTACCAGTTTTCAATAGGAGTGCTTCCAGTTTTTGCCCATTTGGTAAGATATTGGCTATGGGTTTGTCATAAATAGCTTTTATTATTTTGAAATACGTTCCATCAATACCTAGTTTATTGAGAGTTTTTAGCATAATGGCTGTTGAATTTTGTCAAAGACCTTCTCTGCATCTATTGAGCTGATCATGTGGTTTTTGTCTTTGGTTCTGTTTATGTGATGGATTACGTTTATAGATTTGCATATGTTAAGCCTGTCTTGCATACCTGGGATGAAGCCTACTTGATCATGATGGATAAGCTTTTTGCTGTGCTGTTGGATTCGGTTTGACAGTATTTTATTGAAGACTTTTGCATCAATGTTCTTCATGGATATTGGCCTCAAATTTTCTCTTTTTAGTTGTGTCTATGCCAGGTTTTGGTATCAGGCTGATGTTGGTCTCATAAAATGAGTTAGGGAAGATTTCCTCTTTTTGTATTGTTTGGAACAGTTTCAAAGGAATGGTATCAGCTACTCTTTGTACCTCTGGTAGAATTTGGCTGTGAGCTCGTCTGGTCCTAGACTTTTTTTAGTTGGCAGGCTATTAATTGCCGCCTCAACTTCAGACCTTGTTATTGGTCTATTCAGAGATTCATCTTCTTCCTGGTTTAATCTCAGGAGGGTGTAAGTGTCCAGGAATTTATTTCTTCCAGATTTACTGATTTATGTGCATAGAGGTGTTTGTGGTAATCTCTGATGGTAGTTTGTATTTCTGTGAAGTCAGTGGTGATATCCCCTTTCTCATTTTTTATTGTATCTATTTGATTCTTCTCTCTTTTCTTTTTTGTTAGTCTGGCTAGCAGTCAATTTTTTTGATCTTTTTTTTTTTTTTTTTTTTAAAGAGCTCCTGGATTTATTGACTTTTTTAAAGTGCTTTTTGTGTCTCTATCTCCTTCAGTTTTGCTCTGATCTTAGTTATTTTTTGTCTTCTGCTAGCTTATCATCACTAGTCATTAGAGAAATGCAGATCAAACCACAATGAGATCCCACAAAAATCTGGAGAGGATGTAGAGAAATAGGAATGCTTTTACACTGTTGTTGGTGGGAGTGTAAATTACTTCAACCATTGTGGAAGACAGTGTGGGGATAGAAATACCATTTGACCCAGCAGTCCCATTACTGGGTATATACTGAGGATTATATATTATTCTATTATAAAGACACATGCACACATATGTTTATTGTGGCACTGCTTACAATAGCAAAGACTTGGAACCAACTCAAATGCCCATCAATGATAAAGTGGATAAAGAAAATTTGGCACATATACACCATGGAATACTATGTAGCCATAAAAAGGATGAGTTTGTGTCCTTTGCAGGAACATGGGTGAACTGGAAACCATCCCCTGGTTTTCTTTAGTTCATTGAACATATTTAAGACAATTGATGTAATGTTTTTAAATAGTAATTCTGATGCCCCGCTTCCTCAGAGATATTTCCTGTCTTTTTTTTTTCCTGTGCATAAGCCATGTTTTCTTCTTAGCATGTTTTGTAATTTTTTTGTAGAAAATGAACGTTTTTGGTATTATAATGTGATAGTCCTAAAATCCTATTTTTTCCCAGTTTACATCCTGTATTGTGTGCTGTCATTGAAGTTTTTATTCTATTATCTCTGCAATCAACCTGTGACCTGACATTTATTTTCTTAAATTATTGGATCAAA
Organism: Sapajus apella; assembly: GCF_009761245.1. Lineage (NCBI taxonomy): Eukaryota > Metazoa > Chordata > Mammalia > Primates > Cebidae > Sapajus > Sapajus apella. Next base: position 3,060 of record NW_022437199.1, read on the forward strand.
AAAGTTTATATGTGTCTTTAAATCTCCTTATAGAATCACTAGGGAGGCTGCTACAGAGTGAGGGGGCTGAAACAAAGGTAATAATCTGCATTGGTCCACGAGAGAGAGAACCATCAGACGACCAAAACACAGAATCCCAAATTTTTAGAGGACGGGATTTTGATATCCATTCTGGCACCAGCCACATCCTCTGGCAATGCTGACTGCTGTCTCACAGCAGCAGCATGGCTAACAAATAGGGGAGGGCAGCTGGTTCATGCACACTGCTGTCTCACTAAAGTTCAGAAGACTGTCCCTTCATCAACTACTCCCCTGGTTACAGTATTTTATCAGGTTCCATATTCTGAAATATTTGATTCTCATTCCTCTTCTAACACATGGTTGCTTTGGTGGAGAGACCAAGCTTTACCCCATGATAATGTCACATCACTTCCTGTAATACCTTTTTTAGTAGTTCTAGGTATTATATTATATATAATGTGTGTCTGTGTGTGTGTGTGTGTGTGTGTGTGTGTGAGAGAGAGAGAGAGAGAGAGAGAGGGTCAGTCTGTTTTCACATTCCTATAAAGAAATATCTGAGAATGAGTAATTTATTTTAAAAAGCCTTTAATTGGCTTATGGTTTTGCAGGCTGTACAGGAAGCATGACAAAGGTATATGCTCAGCTTCTGAGAAGGCCTCAGGAAATTTACACTCACAAGAGAAGTCTAAGGGAGAGCAGGTATGTCACATGGCCAGAGAAAGAGCAGGAGAGAAAGTGAGGGGGGAGGTGCTACACACTTTTAAACAACCAGATCTCTCGAGAACTCACTATCATGAGAACACTCTCAGGGATTATTCTAAACCATTCATAAGAAATCTGCCCCCATGATCCAATAACCTCTCACCAGGCCCACCTTCAACATTGGGGATTACAATTCAGCATGAAATTTGGTGGGGACAGAGATTTAAACCACATTATATATATATATATATGTATATATATATATATATACATATATATATAAACACACACACATATATATAAAAGTATGTGTGTGTGTGTGTATGTATGTGTGTGTGCGTGTGTGTGTACATATATTTTTTACTGGTGTAATCATTTTACCAGTTCAAGTGAAGTTTAGAAACCTTACCAGATTTTGTATTTCTTTACCATCTTTCATTTCTAATATAGCTATCTTATTTACTCTACTTACATTTAGAACCACATTAGACAGTGTTATAATTGTTGCTTACTATCCAATGTAATTCATAAATCTGAAAAGGACAAGGAAATGCTGCTGTTTTGCTATGGTTGAAATGTTTCTTGGTCCCCAAGTATATGTGCTAAAAGATGATAATATTAGTTGGGCAAAATTTTGTCTACACCTAAGAAAGTTTTAAAGTTTCACTATGTCTTAAGGATATTTTCACTGCATATAGTAATCTAGGTTGACACTTCTTTTCTTACAACTCTTGAAAAACATCACGCCACTTCCTTTTGGCCTTCATGATTTATAATGGGGTCTCTGTTGCATGCTTGTGAAAGTTGCAGGCTAGGCTTTCTACCGAATCTGTGCTATCCTGGGAGGATGTAGAGTCACACTTCTTGCTGTAGTGTTTGGAGTAGAATGGTTATTACCTAAAAGTTTTCTGTACTGCTGGACTATCTTTGTCCTGAACCTTTGTCTAGACAGAGCAGGCTTTTATTGGAACATTTTCATCTGCACCCGTTTGCATTTCGAGGACGCCAGTTTCTTCAGCTCTAAGTCTGGATATGTTAAAAAAAAAATTGAGAGGAATAGCTATTATGTTATTTCTAGGATACCAATATTCTTAGGTGGTCTGTCTTCTTTCTACCTTTCAGGTTTTTCTTATGCTTTATTTATATACAATTTTCAGGGATTTTATTTAGACTTAGCCAGATGAATGAGGTTGAAAGTCTGTTTATCTTCCCAGAAACAGAAGTCTTAGATCTGCTTTTGTTTGAACTATAAAGTGGGAGTAAGGATAAGTATAGTGTGGATCAGTAGATGTTGGTGAAAACTCTGTTCCAGGAAGATAAGTGGAAAACAATGTTTGTCTCTTGAATACTTTATTTTTAGAGATGATCAGAGAATCCACGTCATAGCTTGGCTCTTAGAGGTACAGTTAGCAGTTGAGATCATCTGTGTGATAGCAGGCCCATTTGAGACATTGACTATTAGTTCATATCAGAACAAACTTATTTCAAGAAACATCAAAGAATTCAAGAATGAAGCCACATGCTGTTTACCCTTCTTCCAGTGGCGTGGTCATTATCCTTATCAGTAGGTGGTTCTTGAAGCAGAGTAAAAATAAGAACTAGGGCAAGAAGAGGCAGAGAGCAAGAAAAAGTTCTTGTTACAAAAATTATAGGAAGCTCTTCTATTTTTTTGATCCTCATATTGATGCAGAAACATAATTTGTCAATAACTTATTCACGGTTTTAGTTTCCTAGAGAAGATAAACTTGGGGGTAGACAGGGTCAAAATGGTGCTGAGATTCATAGGGGCAGTATTTACTAGTTCTTTTTGTAGAGGAGAAGGTGCATTTGGAGTTGAAGAACCAAACTTTGCAAAAACCAAAGAGATGCTATCAGTGCCTAACTCTACATGGGCCTTCAAAAGCACAGTGATGGCCCATTTCACTGAAAGTTTATGGTGACTCACACTCTCAGGCAGCTGAAATGATGCAGCGCAGGCCTCAGCTAAGACAACACAGAACTGCGGGTAGTATCGACATGATTTAACGAAGAAGACTCAATCTCAGTGCCTTGGCATTAAAAATATAAATAGTCAGTAATGGGACTGCTGGGTCAAATGGTATTTCTATTTCTAGATCCTTGAGGAATCGCCACACTGTCTTCCACAATGGTGAACTAATTTACACTTCCACCAACAGTGTAAAAGTGTTCCTATTTCTCCACATCCTCTCCAGCACCTGTTGTCTGCAGATTTTTTAATGATCACCATTCTAACTGGCGTGAGATGGTATCTCAATGTGGTTTTGATTTGCATATTGGGGGCTAGAGGAGGGATAGCAGGGATTTAGGGGAGAGGGGAGGGATAGCATTAGGAGAAATACCTAATGTAGATGATGGGGTGATGGATGCAGCAAACCACCATGGCATGTGTCTACCCTATGTAACAAACCTGCACATTCTGCACATGTGCCCCAGAGCTTAAAGTGTAATAATAAGAAATATAGTAAGAGGTGAATAAATAAATAAATAGCTCTTACCATCTCAGCTAGAGTGGAGGGTTTGTAAAGAAAATAACGTAGAAATAAATAACAGGTCATTTCGAAGTCACCTATCCTTTAAGATTCAAATGAAATGGCCTGTCTCCTAAATTATTGTGGAAGATCAACTGATTCAATTACATTGTAACCTGATGCTATGCTGCATACTGCACTGCTCACTGCAAGTTACAGTTCTCAGCCATTCTTCTAAGTTTCAAGGCTAGTAAGAAAGAGATATATGTGTATGTGTGTGTGTGTGTGTGTGTGTGTGTGTGTGTGTGTGTGTATACATATATATATATATATAGAGAGAGAGAGAGAGAGAGAAGAGCACAACTTAAACAAGTAAACAAAACTCTATACTAATCTGCTAAATGTATCAACAAATTGACAGTCCAATCCATGCTCAAAGAATAAAATTTAATGTCCTCGAAGAGATCTTGCTGGACATTTACATTTAATGCTCCTAACTATGCTACAACTTACATCAACTGTTTTAGACAATGGGATTTTGTTCACATATCCAAGATTTTCTGAAGCATAGCCTTTTATACAATAAGCCCTAAGGTGGTTTTCTTAACATATACTAGAAATCTTTCTTTTTAATTTGTCTTTTGTTCATGCCTCATTTCTGGCCTGGCTTTCCTCCGGGTCTTTGAAATGACCTGACATTTCCCTCACTGATTGCCTCTGGCATTTCCTACCTCTGAACTAGACAAGAGAGCATGCCCTGAGGATCTATTAAGTGCTGCTAGAGAATCCAGAAGGGAAAGGCTGCATGCGCCTATAGGCTCCTTGAGAACTCATCGTCCGCTGGCCCCTGAGCACGTGGAATGGTCACCAGGCTGCGGGACCCTGGTGATGACTGTCTCCCCTCGCCCTGTGCCCTGCGTCCTCTCCAAGGCTCCTAAGCCCAGGCGGGTGGCTGTGGATCCGCCCTGAGGAAGTGAACCTTCAGGAGTGAGGCACCACCCTCTGTGGTGGCCTCCATGCTGAGGGAAAGCAGCCTCTGCCGCCAGGACAGGGGAGCGCAGAGGGAGGCCTGGGGTTGCCCTGGGAGAGAGGAGCCCCACCTCCACCCTCTACCTGCAGGGGTGGGGGGCCTTGGGCCCATTTCTCTCCTGCTTCTGCCGCTGGCCCTGGCCCTGGCTTCATCCTCCCCGATTCTTCTCCCACACCCCACCCTAATAGCCCTTGGGCCTGTTCAGATGGCTTCTGCACAGGGTGGGTATCAGTCCCTGGGTGCCCCTCCACTGCAGGGTGAAAAGTCCTGTCCTGGAGAGTGCAGTAAGAGAGGCTGGAGGGGACACTGTGGTGTCATCAAGGCTGAGCCAAGAGGGCTGGAGGGGCGCATGTCCATCCCAGACCTCAGAAGGCAGAGAAGGGTCCAGGGCAGCCTCCTCTGTTCCCACCTTAAGTTTCAGAGGGTACGCTCTCTCCCGCTTCTGACCCAGGGCCAGCACAGGACACCCCCCAAACTTCCAAGGTTACTTGAGGACTGTGAGGCTGCTTGGCTGGGACCTTCCTGAGCCCAAGAGGAATTCAGCCCTGTGAGGCCCCTGCAGACTATCTCCTACAGCTGCACAAAGGTCAGGGTAGTGGAAACCAAGGAGACTAGGGTGAGCCAAATCCCTGGGTGAGGTCCCTTAGGGCTTGTGTCCTGACCTGTCTTGAATGCTCTCTGTCATGACTCAGTTAGAAACCAGGTGCAGTGAGGGAACCCGGGGGAGGGTGCATCTGTGACACCCCGTCAGCCTCTTCCATGCCCTGGCCCTTCTGGAAGAAGCACTTCCGGACTAAAAAGGGGATGCTGGCCCTTTCCCTAAGCCCCAGCACAGCACAGATGGAAGCCACCACTTCTCCTCAGGAAAAACAGATATATTTGGAAAGAAAACATGAATTGGTAAGAAGAAGCTTTTAGCACAAAGAGGACGTGCTAACCTGAGAGAAAACAGATTTTCTCTGCACAGGACAGACCAATATTGTCTGGGAGAAAACTTTTCCCACAGGAAAGGCATTAGAATCATGATCAGGTTGCCCAGATGTGAGTCAGCTTTGGAGTAGTGTTCTGTATAATAGTGAAGGTGGCCTGGGACATTTGCCACCCTTGGTCCATGCTGTCAGGCACTGGCCAGGCAAACAGGCTCCCTGGCAGCAAAGCGCAATTGCTGTCCCTGTCCCTGATCCTCCTTTTAACAGAACAGCTGTGGCCCATGGGGGTGTCTTGGTGACTGCAGGACATCTCTCTGGGGATTCTCTTTTGTTCTGGGTGGGATGGCCTCTGTGGTAGCAAAGGCCATCTGCCTGAGCTTGGAGTTCCTTTTGTGCCAATTTAACAGTGAAGGACCACATCCATGCCAAGGCCTCAATTCATCCTCCAGGATTTGTCCAGCAAGGGTGATGGCTGCCTGGGCTTCAGCAGCCCTAGTGTGCACTGTCTTCCTGTGGCTGGGCCCTGGCTCTGGGCAGTGGCTGAGCAGGGATTGTCTTTTTGCAGGGGGCCTTTCTGCTCTGTGCCTTTTTTCCTGGGGTTAAGAGACTCCAGGTTATGACTGATCTGTTTCTAGAAGTGGTTTTCTGGAGGTGCCCCTCTGTTCTCTGGCAGGGGCTGTCCTGAGCCCTGCACAACTGCATCCCCACTCCCTTGGTCTGGGCCTCCTGCCAGGGGCACTGCCATCAGTAGGGCTGAGCACCTTGGTCTGACTCTTTGTGGGGCCTTCCCTTTTGGGCCTGCAAGTTCCAGCTGTCCCACATTGGTCCCTCATTTCCATGGGAGCAGGTCTCTGCAGCAGACTTGAAGCCACAGGCCAGTGGCACAGTCCTGGAGGAGGATGCCAGAGGCACAGCCTGGAGGCTGCTTCCCTGACTCTACCTCCACTGTGAGCTCACATTTAGGAACAAGCTGTGCTTTCTGGCATTGCTCTCCTGGATCCAAAGCAACAGAAGTTCTAGAGAGGTGGAGACTTTCTGGTCTCTATAGACCCCATACTCCTCAGATTCATATGAACACTTTGGGCATTTGTGATCACACTGGATCCTGAGGTGACTGCCCAAGGAGAGGGTTTCTCCTCCTTGGACTCCACTGGCTTCATGGTGTCTTCATCCCTTGCAGATCAGGACCCTGGGCTGAACTCCAGCACATCTCTGCCACCACACGGGTCTCAGTCTCCTCCCATAGCTGGTTCCTGGCCATTACTGGACTCAGATGCAGCTCTAGGCTGGCTCTCCAAATTCCCCCTGCAAGGCTGCATGTGAGGAGCTAGAAGGCCACCTGCCCTCCTGTCCAGTCCGAGGAGCAACTGAGCACCTGTGATTGTCACCAGATAGGGTCCCTCTCATAGGTGAGGGGGCAAGGAGAGGACTGTCTAGGGTGGGGACTGACATTTTTGTCATTCTTTTCCTCCTACACTAGGAGCCCTCCATTCTGGCTTTTCTCTTGTTCTAGTTTCTGAGGCTGCTCTCCCAGAAATTTGGCTGTGAAGGAGTCGGACCCAGATTGGCAGGTAGCCAAGGAGGGAAACGTGGAGTGTGGGAGGGGCGGAGGCTGAGCCTCACCTGCCTGGAGAATTAGGGGCTCCAGGGACTGGAGGCTTGGACCCCACCTGTGCATTGCTTGAAACCTTTTAATATGGGCTTCCAGCATCTGTTGGGTATAGGAATGGAGGAAGGACAGCTGCTGTGGGGCATCCATGTGAGATTTCCAAGCCCTCCCGGATGCTGGGTTCCTGGGTTTCCTGTGGCTGTCAGGCTTGGGAGCAGCACGGCCGGCAGTGAGCCGGGAGAGAGGCACACTCACGGGAACCACATCTTCACTGACCTCCTCACCTTCCCGCCCAAATGGACTTGCAGGTTGTTTTCCAGATGCTTCTAGTTTGGGCCCCTGAGTGAGAAGCTTACTAATACTTCAAGGCCTCCTGAAGTCCCCTTCTAACTTCTCATCGTCTTTCTGCAGAACCGTCACTAATGTCCTTCCTAAGCTTCCCCTTGGACTTTCTGGGACCCTCTCCAGCCCTCCATCCTGGCTCTTCTCCTGTTCTAGTTTGAAGCTTACAGAGCCCTCCCCAGAGAACATTCCAGAGCTCCCAGACCCCATCTTCTGCACATCCTTGTTGCTCTCCCTGGAAAATTCAGAAGGCTCGGAGGGCAAGACATCTTCCTGATGCTGCCACCTCTCTGGGACTTCCCCCTGAGGCTGCATCAGGTGCCAGTGTCTGGACTCTGCAGGGAGGGCTGCACAGCTGTTCATCTTCAGTGAAACTCCTTTGACTGCTGCTGTTGCTCCTGTGTTCAGTTTGATGGCATCCCCGGGAAGGATGGAGCTGAATTTGGGCTCTGGGAAGCCGGACTGTCTGAGGAAGGTGGGGAGTGGGATGTCTAAAGACCACCTGAGAGGTTTAGAGAGAGGAAACGCAGCTCCACTGTAGTGGCTTGAGCAAAGGCCATTCCAGATGTTGGTTTTCAGTTAGGATGAGAGACTGTGGCTTCTCCTGGGATGTAGGGCAAGGTACTCCACCGCCCCTAACCCAGGATGGGGAAGAGTAGAGTGGATTTGGGAGAGGGGACTCTGTGCCAGAGTCCAGGGCCAGGTTGGAGTCAAAGGTTGGGGTTGGGCTGCATGCTGGGGCCAGGGCCAGGCCTGGGAAGGCTCTGCAGATACTTTAGAGTTTGAACTGGAAAAGAATTAGAGGATTCATTGAATGAAACAGAGTGTGATTTGGGGGATGAAGCCTTCCTAGAAACCCAGGCTGTGGCCCCAGGGACTCGCTGTGCAGAGAGGGGTGGCCCTAAAATAGCCTGCTGCCTGTAAATGGTCCCTCAAGGTGGTGGCATCAGACAGCTGCTGAGGACCAGCCAGTGGCTCTGGCTGGGTTGTTGTGCTCCTGAAAGGTTGTGGGACCGTGGTGGCCCCTCATCACCCACTGTCTTCATTGTATTTCTCAGAGAACACCAGGGCCTGTCTGGCCGCTCCTCTCCTTCTCCTTCCACATCTTCATCCCTGCTGTCTTGGTGACGTGTGTCTCCTGGACATCAGGGTTGAGGAAAGTAGGGCAACCACCTCATCTGCCTGTGTGTGCGGTGTCCCCAGAGTAAGATGCTGTGGCTGGGATTGTCACTGTCACAAAGGCAGAGATGCACCAGGCTCTGGCAACCTCTTGCCACCAGGAGAGGTTTGAGATAGGGTCACTGGAGCGACTGAGGCCCAGAATCACTGGGACAGGAGAAGGCAATGGCCGGCCGTCATGTGGAGACAGGCTCTGAGGGACAGTACCCAGTGGGTGTGCCATCCTGTCACTGTGAGGACCAGTCAGTCTAGGGTTGGGGGGTGCAGGTAGAAGTGAGACCACAGGACTGGGGCCTGTCAAGGGGGAAAGCATACGTGGTCAGGTTGAAGGTGTTCTAGGGAAAGCAGAGGCTCTGCTGGCCAAGAGGCATCCAGTGATGACAGCGCCCAACAGAACCTGCAGACAGGGTGGAGGCCAGAGGACCGGGGAAGTCTATGAGGTCACGCGGGCTGGGGAAGCATCTCTCACACACTCCTCACGTGGCTGCTGGGCTCTGGCAGGCACTGGTTTTTACTCCACACATGGGAGGTCTTACGGGCTGATGAAATCTGCTCTCACCAGGGCTTCAAGACACTCAAGAAAGGAGACAGGAGGCGCGAGCTGCAGCCATGAGCAGTGGGCCTGGGAGGCCAGGAGGGCTGGGTACCTGCTGCCCATGGACCCCAAATCCTCCACTGCTGACTTCACAGAGCTCTGCCTAACCCTGGCCCCAGGGTTTTAGTCACATGTGTCCTTTTCCATGGCCCCTCACTCCCAGGTCAGGCCTAGGCCACGACTTGCATCCTAGCCCCTGGTAAGAAGGAGGACATGGGATGGAAGGAGATGCCTCACCTTTGCAGAGGGGAGTCAGGTTCTGAACCTCCTCCAGCTCCCTCAGGATATTTCTGCTGGCAGGAAGCAGAAGCCTGGGTTGTGGTGGTGAGAGGGGCCTGGAGGTCTCACAGGAGGCTGAGCAGACATCTCCTCAGTGCAGCTCATGGGGGATTTCACCCTGGAGTTTACACAGCTGTGTCCAAGGCCACATGGTCTGGACAGTGATGGCCAGGCAGGCAGTGGGAAGCATATGAAGCATATGTCACTGACAAAGTTCTTCCACAGACACTCCTCATGGTCCTCAGAGCCACCTCGTGGAGAGAAAGGATGGGTGATTGCAAAGAGGAGCCCGCCTTAGCTGAGATAGACAGCTGTCCACGTGGACCCGGAGGCCCCTGCTGCACACTCAGGTTGTCATTGGTCCCCGCCTGCCCACCTCCCCTACTTCCCCAGTGTGCTACACCCATTTTCTGCCCCGTCTACCCATGGCTTCATTACAGCAGGGAATCTGAGAAAGATCCCGGGTTCTTTGCTTCCTGGGAGCTTCCTACTCAGGCCTCTCAAAATGACTCCCCAGCAACAGGCAAAGCTATGTCACATCTTGGGCGGGGGCTGGGATGGGCAGAGCCTTACCTTTTAGCACACTGCTATTATTTCTGATCCTGACCCTAGATCTGAGCTCCATTTGAACCTGAGAAACAAGAAAGAATGAGGGGCTGAGACCAGTTCTTCCTCCTGTCTTCCTAGACAAGCTCCAGAGAGGCGGTGCTCACGAATGACAAGACTGACTCCATCTAGCTCGTGGAGCTCTGTCTTCCTTTTACTCACATTAAAACTGAATCAAATTTTATGTTTTCCTTCTTTGAAAAACGCAAACAGGGATTTTCTACATAAAGTCCACCCTGGATGTCCTCAGTCCCTGTTCCTCTGCTCAAGGAACACGGAGCCTCAGGCCCGCAGGCTCTGCTGAGCTGACAGGGAGGGTTCTGTTTCCGAGGAGGCCAGAGACAGCTCCAGGCTCTGCTGGGAGGCTCTTGGGCTCAGCACAGCCCCAAGATCATCCCACACAGACGCTGGGCCCTAAGGCACCTGCCCTGGGAAGGTGACTGATGCGCCTGGGCTCAGAGCCTGTCCTCCCACAGAGACCTCACCCTACCAAGTCCCAGTGCTTCATTTTCCCCTGAGCCACAGATGGTCTGAGAGCTTGGGATGAAAATCCTATGCTCACTCTAACCTTTGCCTTCCCTGCCTGTCCCTAGAGGGATGATGTGATTTCAACTAGAAATCTAGTTGATTTGGAAAAGTGAAAATGAGAGCAAGAACAAAATAATTATTCTCCCTAAGAGTTATTCTCTGAGCCATTGTCCATATGACTCCTTACCTTCCGGCTGTTCTTCTTCAGACAGGAGGTCGGGAGGGTGGATTATTCCGTGCAGGGGAGTAACACAGTGAGGAGTTCCAGGCTACGCAGAGGATGAGGATGAAATTCATCATGGAGGGAGTAAAGCTGGGGCTCAGCCATGAGTCACTAAAGCTTTTCAGAGGAGACAGGAGATTCTTTATTGAATCACACTGCCAGCCTTATGTAACTGAGCCCTGGGCATCCCCTCTGGGACTGGGGACTGGGGGCCCAGGCCGGCAGCACAGAGCTGCGGTCTTCTCTTCACGAAGGGCTCCTGAGCTGGGTGGGGGTGGGGCAGTGGGAGGAGGATGCTGAAGCGCAGCCCCTCCACAAACACTCATCCCTGGATCCCTGCGCCCTCCTGGCCTTCCAGATCCCTCCTTCCAACTGCCCCTGTGCAACTGTCAAAGACACACCTGGGTCCGTTTTCTATTCTTTCCCCATGGAACACAGATGTTACCTGGCTCCCGTTAACCCCTGGAGAGCTAGTCCTGAGCTCTCCAAGGGTTAGTCCTGTTAGTCTCCCATGTCCCCAGCAACCCAGTTTCAGCACCTCCTAGGAAGAAGCCAGGCTTGGGGCGCTTAGTTCTGCTCTCCACCACAAGCAGCCGGTCATCAGCTCAGCCCCACTGACTCCAGCCTCACAGGTGAGGCACACATATTTTAAAACTCAGAAAAGTGGGGACTGTATTTTGGGCAGAATAAGAAGTAGTATCAAGACCACTAAAATGAGGAAATGCTGAATTCTTGGACTGGAAAATAATGAAAGTTTGTCAAGGTGTTTTTGAGTATGTGTGTGTGTATATGCGTGTGTGTGTGAAGCAAGCTTCATTAGTCTTTGTGTATCTTTCATAGCTCAGAATTATGATTCTAACATAAAAGTAATATTTAGAGGTATGATTATTTGTATTATTGCTAAACTTAAGTTTTATGAATTTTAAATATGTTTGACATTTTGTGTCATTCCCTGTGTAAAGACAGTAAAAGTTAATGGAAGTCATAACAACTAAAATATTAAAATTTCACAAAATTAAGTGTAAAATAAAGTTCTACTTCTGGGTTAATGAGAGTAGAAAAGTTATTATACGTGAAAATTATGAGGATGAAGGAGGTTCTCGAGTAAAAATCCTTAGAAAATAACCAAAATTCCTAGGAGAGTTTCAGGCTTTCAAAGACTGTGAAAGGGGTGACAATTTCAATGAGTCTGTAATGTGCTAGCTATTTTCAGCATTAAACTTCTGCTACGTTCAGTTCTGACTGAGGTATCACAAGAGGAGAGACGAGAGAATCGGGGCAGCAGGAGGTTAGAAAAAGAGGCAGGGATGAAATAGAACATACTCATGAAGGGGAACACGAGGTTTATGTTGGTGCTCTGTTTATAACAATTACAATATGTTCAAGAACATTTATTTTGCTAAAATCTTAGTCATCTATATGAACATTTATGTATTGCATTTGTTTTTTATTTATTTAGATGTTTTTACATTTTCAAAAACTCAATTTTTAAAATTATTTATTGAACATCTATGGAGTATGTGATTGAGTATGCACATGTATGTGTATACATGTGTGTGCTTACTCATGTGTATGAGTATGTGCATGCATGATTAGGTATAGGTATGTGTACACATGCATGGATATATGTGTAAGTAGGTGTGTATGTATGTCTATGTTTACATGCACGTATGTGAATGTTTCTGTGTATGCTATTGTTTGTAATTACGTGTGTGTTCATGTGCATATTTATATACGTGAATCTATGTGTGTAAGTGGGTGTGTACTAATGCGCATATGATACTTTTTTGTCTGCAGCATGTGCACCTAAATGTCACAGGTGCGACAAATGTCACAGCTACCACAAGATCTACAAGTTCATAGTGGTTACATTACAGTTCATTGTGGTGACATTTTCAGAACACAATAATCCTAACTTTCTGCACAGTATCTGTTGGAAGACCCAAAGCTACAAAACCCCAAAGGATCTGGTTTGTACATCTTACAATATTCATTTGTTGACAGCTTCTATGGAATTGAATATCATCTTTTCTTAGCTGTATATCAGTTAAGTGGCTTCAGAAAAGTGCACTTTGTTTTGAAAATCATACTAATTTGAACATCATCACTTATCAGGTTTGAAAAAATATAATATTTTTATTCCTATAAGCATTATTAATATACTGATTTCAATTTTCCCTTAGCTCTTTTGTTTTGGTGGTGGTTGAAGTCATGCTATTGAATGATACAATGACTAGAGATAGTTTAAAAAAGTTTTACTTTATAGCTTCTGAAACAAGGAGTATGCCAAGTGCTCTGGGCACAGACTATGGGCTGAGAAAATGTCTTCAGTCCTGTAGTGTCTGCTCCTTAATGTTAGAGGAATGAATTAGATGTTCATACAACTAGTTATTTTAAATTGGGGAAGTATTCTAACTTGTAAGTTTATAACCTCACAAATAATTGGGTGCATCATCTTTATCTTTCAACGAGGAACTTTAAAATAAATGCTTTGGATGGAAAACAGCATGAGATAAGGGTGTGTGACCCTATGTATGGTGGGGTGCAGGCCAGGTTCTCTTCTTTCCTGCCTAGACTTGCCATGCCCCTTGATAGAAGGTTTTTAGGTCATAAGGAGAATTTTCAAAATGCTACTATGTTATTAATTTTGTAGTCTTTCCAAGAACCACTTTGTGGCAGTGTTAGAACTGCTTTCTACTTAATTAGTTTCTGCTCTTAACATTTTTTCTTAATCTTTTCTTCCTTGTTTAGCTTTTCTCTTTCTCGCTTACACAGCTGGATGCTTAGATTGCATTTTTCAGCTATTGTTCTTTTTATATGTACATATATAAGCCTATAATATCCCTCTAAATCTCACAAACCTTGATTTATTATTATTTAACTTTTAATTCATGTTTTCTAATATCTGTTGTTTTTATTTTTCAACATTGGATTAGTTAGATTGGTGTTTCACAAATTTCAAGCATATGGATGTTTTTAGGTGCCTCTTTGTTATTGAAGTCTAGCTTTTATAGAAAATACACTTTATGTTTTTATTTCTTTGAAATGTGGAGGCTTAATTTCCAGCCCAGCATTAGTCCAATTTTTGTATATGTTCTACACATACACAGAAAGGATATGCATTTGGCAAGGAATGGTTACACTTTTCTTTCTGTACATGTCCATTAGATCAAATTCTGTCTACTGTACTTATTAATATTTAACCCATCCACTGAGTTCTGAATTTCAATAGTTACATTTTTAAGTCCTAAAGCTCCCATTTTATTCTTTTATATAAGTTTACTTCTTTGGTAAATTTTCTATAACAGTTTATTTTCTATAACAGTTTATTTTCAGGTACATTTATTGTTTTTTCAATGTCAGTTGTGCTTTTCATTTTATTAACTATTCATTATCATTTGGCTTTTTTTTTTTTTTTTTTTTTTTTTTGAGACGGAGTTTCGCTCTTGTTACCCAGGCTGGAGTGCAATGGCGCGATCTCGGCTCACCGCAACCTCCGCCTCCTGGGTTCAGGCAATTCTCCTGCCTCAGCCTCCTGAGTAGCTGGGATTACAGGCACGTGCCACCATGCCCAGCTAATTTTTTGTAGTTTTTAGTAGAGACGGGGTTTCACCATGTTGACCAGGATGGTCTCGATCTCTTGACCTCGTGATCCACCCGCCTCGGCCTCCCAAAGTGCTGGGATTACAGGCGTAAGCCACCGCACCCGGCCTATCATTTGGCTTTTATCTCTTTATTTTTGTAAACCATTTAATTGATTTGCGATCATCTCTAGACCTTCATTTCTTGTTTTAACATATTTATATTACGGTCTTCCTCAAGTTAATAATTTTTAAATAAACTCAGTTTTGTAGTGTTCTTGTATGCAGAGTCCTTTAACACCTCTCTCTTCATAAGTCCCTGCATTGTTTTTAATTTTTCATTCAAATTCATCTTCAGTGTTTTTGGTTTTACTCTACAACAGTCTTCTATAATTTGTGTGTGAGGTCAAGAGTTTAATTTTACTCTATTAAAAGCTAACAGCTTACCCTCATTCCAGTTATGTAAAGCTAGTCTCATATTTGAAAACCAATCAATGCCATCTACTGTGTTAATAATTTAAAGAAAACGGGATAATTATATCAGTTGATAAAGAACCATCATTTGATGATATTCAATACCCATTCATGACACAAACTCTCAGCCAACTGGGAACAGAATGTAACTTACTCAACCTGATAAAGAACATCTTCAAAGAAATATGCAGTTAACATCACATTTAATGATGAAAGAATTAATGCTTTTACTCTAGGATGAGGAACAAGGCAATACCTGTCCTTTGAGGACTCCACAGTGAGATTGTGAATTAAATTATTTTGCAATTCAGAAAAACCACTGTGTGTTTAATTGTCAGCAATATCCAATATCCATCCTTTGGCTTTGAAAAATGAGGTATTTGGGGATTCATGGAAGCCTTTAGTTTTAGACCATCATCTAAGCTGAGAGAGGGCTAAGCTTGCTACTATCTCTACATAAGTCACACTCAGAGTAAACCATCTGGCTCCGTCGCCATCATCAGTGACATACGGTCAAGTGTAGCCCCCAGATGACTCTCAAAGCCCATGATTCAGGTGGCACATCCCCACAATCAACCACAGGTGATTGACATGGCTTGATTAAATGATATGCCACTGCACAATCTGAATGACCAGTATCTCATCTTCCATTAGGCAGGAACTCTAAGCCATGACCATGAGTAATGACATGAGCAAACTAAACCCCAAAGCCCATACTTATGGGTTTTTCTTCTGGGACCACTCTTGGTATAAAGTTGGGTCTAATCAGGAGACAGAAACAATTATTTACATGGGTAGGATTTGTTATAAAGAATCAGCTGGGTGTGGCTGCTCATACTTGTAATCCCAGAACTTTAGGAGCTCAAAGCCAATAGATTACTTGTGCTCAGGAATTTGAAACCAGCCTGAGCAAAAATGGCAAAATCCCATCGCTACCAAAAATACAAAAAATTAGCTGGGTGAGGTGGTGCATGCCTGTGGTCACAGTGACTTGGGAGGCTGACAGGCGAGAATCGCTTGAGTTCCGGAGGTGGAGGTTACAGTGAGCCAAGATTGTGCCACTGCATTCCAGCCTGGGTGACATAGGGAGACCCTGACTCAACAAGGAAAAAAAAAGAAGAAGAAGAAGAAAGGAATCATTAAACTATGATGGTAAAGAACTCTAGAAATGGAAGAGATACTCCAAACTGAACCTTAGGGTTTAGGGACAGTACCTCAGGCAGGTAAAATTTGGAAGGGAACTTCAGGCCTTGCTGAATAAGGTATGGGTACAGACCACTATGTGGCAGAGAAGTCTTCTGGGTTGCACAAACTGAAGCTGACCCACTATCCCTGGACAGCATGAACACACCCTGCGCACAGGTGAGCTGAAGATTGCAGGTAGGCAGGCAGAAAGAGTTGGGCACTGCTACTAGAATTTTTGAAATTTGAAGTTATATTGGCCTTCCTCTTCAGAAAACAAAATTCTGTTTTTGGCTCAGGTCCCTGTGGCTCTGGACACCTGTGCCCAGAGGTCAGGTGGCTAGTTTGCTGAAAGGACAGCCTGGTGTGGTCCCTGACGGAGGAAAGAACGCAGGAGAGTAATGTCCTTGGCTGGGACGGTCCTCAACTTTCTGACCTTTCTGCCATTCAGCTTCTGCCTGAGTCAAGGATTGGAAGCAACACACTGAGAAAACTACATTCTGAAAGCATTGAGCACTGGAGAAAACTGTGCAGCCAGTGCTGGAGAAAAATCATACTCTTCACGCACAAGCCTGGTGAATAAGCACACAGGATCCAGGAAGAAAACCTCTTTCCCCTACCTGATCTCTTCAGAGCATGCCACTGACAAAGCTAAATATCATGCCAGCTGGTGAAAGAAACGTATTTCAGACTTGACCAGTTCCAGTTTTATGGATCAGAGAATGAAGCACCAATTTAAGGCCTAGAGTTACTACATTGATAACTGCTACACACATCTTTTACACTTTGCAGTTACAAATATCTATTTACATATACACACACATACATGTATATAGTATTGCATATATAGTGTGTGTGCATGTATACATGCACACACATATGTGAATAGACAGAAGGTCTAGACTCATGCATCTACAGTATTTTAACCTATAAAAGTATCTATCTAAACACCCAGAAGCTGACTGTGGCTATACCATATGGAACAAAATGTGCAGCATTCCTGATCCTTACCCATTCAGTGTCTATCACTGGGCCAAACAGAAAGAATTTCATAACATTAAAAATGACTGGTGGGGTCCCTCCCTCTGGAAATCACTGTCCAACATCCTCCAAGCTTCTTTGCAATTCATTCCCAATTTCTTTCATGTTCCCTTGCAGCACTCAGCACGCTGTGATGTTTAGAAGGAAGCTTGGTGGGGAGGGGCTGCCTCCCATACACCCAGTTATACCTCTGCACACAGGGGTAATGTGGGCACTTGAACACTCAGTCCAGGACCTCTCATCCTCATGCCTGTCATCACTGGGGAAAACTAGGGCCATGGCCCCTCCTTACCATTGCTGCCTTATGATGTCTTTTCCTCTTCACAGATGCTGGTGAAATTTATGTTAATAATAGATACTTACATTAATAAATGTCATTAATAACATACTATTGATAATAGAAGTTTATATTAATGTAAATTTCTATGAATTTATTAATTATGCATTTTGATATATTAAATAAATTACAATATATAGTTTATATAAATATTACTTATATAGTTATTTATAATATTATATTTATAATATAAAATTTATCATATAATACATATATGCTACATTTTAATAATTTAAATATTTTAATATATTTTAAGTTTATATTTCAATATACATTTTATTATAATACTAAGTACATTATAATATAAATTTATATTTTAATATACATTTTATTATAATACTAAATACATTATAATATAGATTGACATTAATATAAATTTCACCATCAACTGTGAAGAGAAAAAAAATCATGAAAGAGTAATGAATTTGAAGTCAGAGTGAACTAATTGAACCATTTGTCTACCACTCAGCAAGTGTCCAACTTTGGCTAAGTCATTGCTTATCTCTTAGCCTGGTTTCTACTATGCCTAAAATACAGATATTTCCAATGTATCAGGGTTACTGCATGGGTTTTATAATAAATTACTCATAAGAGGTCTACTGTCATATCTGGAACAATATAGCAGCTCAATA
Source organism: Sapajus apella (assembly GCF_009761245.1). Classification (NCBI taxonomy): domain Eukaryota; kingdom Metazoa; phylum Chordata; class Mammalia; order Primates; family Cebidae; genus Sapajus; species Sapajus apella. The sequence continues at coordinate 20,839 of NW_022437199.1, forward strand.
ATACACAGTTTTATCCTTATCATTGATACTATTATTAATATTAGGCCAGCATAACCATAAATATATCCCCTTCTCCAACACATATATATAGGCAAGAGTATCAGAGGACACCTACTAACAATTTACCAAACTCCATTCCTCATTTTCTAGTGAACATGAATGTTAATATTTCATGAAGCACTTTAAAATTTTCAGCTAAGCTCCAATAATGTCCAATAGTTGAAAATGATTCATTAAGTTTCAGAGTCTTTTGGTGGTTGAGAGGCTTTTCTGCTTGTGAGATATTAAGTGTAGGTGAAAGTAGATACTATAGGAAAGGAAAGTCTTACCTCCTTTGATTACAGTTGTTCAATTTGTAATTTAGCATATTTTCTAAGATTTTACATGTTAAATCATATTTGTATGGTTTATATCTTAGCAACAAAAGAAACTTATTTACATGTCCTTCCAAATTGGTACTTTAAAGTAACCTGATAAAAATACTCATACTGTTATTTATATCAGTTACGAGTTTAAATGGCATATAATAAAGAGAATGTTGTTAAATTTGAAAACACTTTTTTGAATATACAAATTGAAATTTTAAGAATAATTTCATTGAGTTGGGAATATATGCCTACATATGCATAATAAACAAATCTGTATATTGTATAAAATGTTACCCCAAAGTTTTGCACCTTAAAGCAATAAAAATTATCTTACAGGTTAGTGTGAGGCAGGGATCCAGGCATGGTTTAGCTGGATGGGTTTTGCTCAAGATCACAAGAAGTACATGTAAATTCACGGACAGGGGCTGCAGTCTCATTTGAAGACCTGACTGGGACTTGGTGGGATCCACTTCCAAACTTACAATGTTGCTAACTTTCTTGATTCCTCATCATGGGGTCATCTCCACAGTGCTAGCCCTGACCATGACAGCTGGCTTTCCCGTGTGAGTGGCTTGAGAGGCAGTGAGCAGTGAGATCCTGCACAGATTTAGCCTGTCTTTCCAGGCTGCCTGCGCTCCTGGCTCCTCTCCCGCGCTCTGCCCTCCAGCAACCCCCAACCCTGCAGAAAGAGCCAGCAAGTCCCGGCTGTCCCGCTGGCCACGTGGGCTCCCTCGGTGCCTCCGGGGTCTAGCCAGGCACAGAGCCAAGGGTCCCAGGCAGCCCAGCGGGTCTCGGCACTGCCGCTGCTCCTGCTGCTCCTGCAGTGGTGGCTCCGGAGGTGGTGGCTCCCGGCTGGGGCTGCTCCCAAGTGGTGACTCTGGCTGGCAGCATCCGCTGGAGGTGGCGACGACCAGCGGTGGCTGCTCCCGGGACGTGGCTGCTCCTGCGCTGAGCACTGTGACGGGCAGGGGGCACCAAACCGACTTTTCTGCCCCCACGGCGTGCGCATGCCTGTTCTCCCTGCAGCCGCAATGTGGCGTGCGTGACGTGACGTGACGTGCGTGACGTGACGTGGCGTGCGAGGCCTGACCTGGTCTGGCATTGCCAGAGCATCTGCAGTGCAGGGAAGAGTTCTGGTTTCCTCAGGAGCCCCGGGCGCCATGGCAGCTTCGGGATGACTTGAGGCCGCACCCTGGGATGAAAAACCTGTAGCTGGTCCTGAGTGAGGACGGGGCCTCGGTGTGGCTTCTTTGGGGCATTTTTCCTTCACGGTGAGTACAGAAGCTTTCGTTTCTGGAATGTTCTATGTATTCCTGTCAGGTTCTTCTTTTTTCTCTCTTGCCATCTTAGTATTAATTTTACTGTAGAGCTCATTCCCCGAGGGCTTTTAAGGTTGGAATGTGTAGGAGGCTTTAGGACTGTTTCTGAGGGAGACTCCCCGTGTAGATGGAGAGACGAAAGCCCTGGCTGTGTGGGGAAGGGCAAGCGCGGCCCAGGTGGGCTGTTGGGGCCGGCCTTGCATCCAAGCCTCAGGTGCAAGGAAAGGATCCCAGCCACTTACAGGGTTTGGTGATTTTTTTTTAAACCTTTTACAGTGTTTTTGGAGATATGGTCTGGCCCTGTTGCCCCGGCTGCAGCGCAGCGGCAAATCTCAGCTCGTTCCAGCCTCCACTTTCTGGGCTCCAGGGATTCTCCAGCCTCAGTCTCCCAAGTAGCTGGGCCTGTGCCACCATGTCCAGTTATTGTTTTTTGTATTTTTTGTAGAGCTGGAGTTTTGTCATGTTGCCCAGGCTAGTCTCGAACTCCTGAGCTCAAAGCAGTCCTCCCGCCTTGGCTTCCCAAACTGCTGGGATTACAAGTTGTCAGGATACAGGGGCCACTTTTCTCCACCAACCGCAGCGTGTGTCTAATTCTGTCCCTCCAGCCGCGACCATCTGACTGGGGGGAGGGAACTTCTGTGTGGTTTAATGTCCTCTATGCAGAAAAGTCTATTCAGAGTCTCTGCTCAGTTTTGGGTGGATCATTTGTGTTTGTCATTTTTGTTGTTGTCGCTGCTTAATACTGTTAATATGTAACACATTTTCCATAATACCCTCTTAGCCAATATGTGACTCCCCAAAATGTTCTCCCAACCATTCTCCTTCATTCCTTGTTTCTTTTGCCTTGCAAAAACTTGTTACTTTGACGTAGCCATGCATGATTTTTCATGTCCAGGCATGGTGGCTTATGCCTGTAATCCAAGCACTTTGGGAGGCTGAGGTGGGCAGAGCACTTGAGCCAAAGAATTTGAGACCAGCCTATGCAACGTGACAAAACTTTATCTGTACAGAAAATACAACAATTAGCCAGGTGTGGCGGTGTGTGCCTGTAGTTCCAGCTATTCAGGAGGCAGAAATAAGAGGATCACTTGTGCTGGGGAGGTCAAGGCTCCAGGGAGCCATGATCATGCCCTCCAGCCTGAGTGACAGAGTCCCTGTCTCAATTTTTTTTTTAATCTTTTTAGTAACATTCATTTAAATAAGAGTGAAATGACATCTGAGTGTGGTTTTGAAGCACATATTTTTTGATGAATAGTAACATTGAGGACCTTTATCTGTAGGTCAGGTTTATGTCCTCTTCACAGATATTTCTATTCAAGTTCTTTGCTCAATATTAGTTTGGATATGTATTTTTATGCTACTTAGTATCGCTTTTTTTCTGTGTACATGTTTGGTAACAACCAGTTATCACTTTTATGATTCCCTCAAATTTTCTGAACTTTTTTTGAGACAGTCTCATTTTCTCACCCTGGCTGGAGTACAGTGGCATATCATGGATTGTGAGTCCTCCAACTTACTTTTGGTCACTAGAAGTAGTCTAGTTTAAAGTTTAGTGAGAGTTTGAGGGTCTGGATTGTCATTCAGTGTCAGTTTGAGATAGTGACTTCTTGGTCTATGGATATGAACGTGTGGGCATGAGGCTAATGATGAAGGCACATGCGATAGTTGCTTTTACGTAATTTGGGTATGAGTCTTTTTTGTAGGTGTTGGTTAAGTTAACAGTAATTGGTAAGATTAAGGAGACTAGGGCTATTGTAGCAGTGGAAGAATACATGTGTGTTACTTTTACTTGGAATTGCACCAATGTTTTTGGTTCCTAAGACCAATGGATGACTATTATCCTTTAAAAGCTGAGAAAGCCATCTGTTAAACATGAGGGCATGAGTTAGCAACTCTTGCATACTTTCTCAGTAGATAAGAAGTTGCAGGCTTATATTATTAGATTCACAATCTAATGTTTTGGATAAACTATAGCTACAGTGTGCAAACCCCAAAATAATTTTAGCATCTCTGATTAACAGGAGCATAGGTGCTAGATGTATTAGTATAATGCGGTTTCTCATATAAAGGAAGTTTGATACTGTTGACAGAATATGTAAGTGCCCCACGTTGTGTTGTGATTAGCATATACAGGGAGTAAAGGGCTGTAATTAATATGTTAAGTGTGGTTTCTCAGGATTTCTTAGATACTTAGGGCCATTTGTGGTTCCATGTGAACATGAGCATTATATATTGACATTTCTTACATTTCTGTGTATAATAAAGTAATTAGAGAGCATGCTTGGTGTTTTTTTCCTCTGGAACATTTCGATAGATGTATGTTTTTAGTAATGATCAAATCAGGGTACTGTACTTAGCCTGTCTGCTTCCCTCATACAGGTATTATTCCTTTGTTGTGAAAACATTCGAATTGCTTTCTAGCTTTTTAAAAAAAATACAGAGTTTTGTTAACCAGAGTCACCCAGCTGTGGTATAGAGCACAAGAATGTATTTGTCCCAACTAACTACAACTTTGTTTCTGTAATCAATCATCCCATATATGGCAGTGGGGCTGGTGCTAGCATCTCCCACCATGACAGCTCTCGCTGGTGACGGTTACTGGAGGTGACTAGTGCTAATTGATTAATACTGACATGGTAGTCAAGGTATGTGCTGAGAAAATTCAGGGAATAGTTTAATTAGAATTTCCGCTTTAGGTATTGACGGTGAAGTGGGATGCTTTTTCTCTGAGTTGTCCTGGGGAGGGACCTTCCATTTCTGGTTTACAAGACCAGAATAATTCATTATATTACAATGGCATCTTCATTTGAGTGGCTTGTTTTCAGTTAGGCCGGTGAGTAGTATAAGGGTGAGGATAGTAGATAAGTATATGATAGATGCTGTTTGGCCAGGGATAATAAACGTGTATTCAATTGGCTGTCCCCCAGTTCATGTGAGTGTAAATAGGTCGCTCATTAAGATTCGGCATAGACATTGACTTAATGGTTGGAATATTATGCCTTGTTGTTTGGATGTGTGAAGTACAGGAATAACTGCCAGAATGAGAATGGAGAATACGACAGCTAGTACGCCTCCCAGTTTATTAGGGATGGATTGTAAGATTGCATAGGCAAACAAAAAGTACCATTGTGGCTTAATGTGGGGTGGGGTGTTTAGGGAGTTAGCTGAGGTGTAGTTATCTGGGTCACCCAGAATGTCAGGCAAAAATAGTACTAGAATTATTAGGAGGAAGAGAAAAGTCCCTAAGATATGTTTAGTTGTATAGTAAGAGTGGAAAATAATTTTGTTAGCATCTGGTGAAACCCCTGAAGGGTTGTTAGATCCTGTTTCATGTAGTAATAAGAGGTGAATAGCTACTAGAGCTGTGATGATGAATGTTAAGATGAAAGGGAAAGTGAAAAATTGTGTAAGGGTGGCTTTGCCAACTGAGAATTCGCATCGGATTCATTGTATAAGGTCAGTTCTAATATATGGGATGGCTGACAGTAAATTTGTAATTACTGTAGCACTCAGAATGATATCTGGCCTCATGGGAGCATATAGCCTATGAATGTTGTCACTATGGCCAGGATTTCAGGTCTCTAGGAATGCAAATGATCCATAGTATAAGCCTCGGCCGATTTGTAAGAATAGACAGATGAAAAATATTGAAGTGCTGTTAGCATGAAGATAGTTGACCATTCAACCATAGTTTACATCTTGTCAGATATGAGTGACTGAAAGGAAGGCAGTTGAAGTGTCTGATGTGTAGTGCATGGCTAAAAATAATCCTGTGATGGTCTAGAAGGTTAGGCAGGCACCAAGAAGTGACCCAAAATTTCATCATGTAGAAATGTTAGATGGTGTAGAAAGGTCAATGAATGAGTGATTAGTAATTTTTATTGGTGTGTTTTGAAAGCATTGGTCATTAATGTTCTTACAATTGACATACAATGATGATTTTTCTTGTCATTAGTTATGGTTATAGTCCATGTAGGACTATAGTGGCATATACTATGTTTTTATTAAGTATTATTTTGATTGTAGAGTTTGTAGGTTTCTCTTTGAAACTTTCTCCTATCTACAGAGGTCTGGGACTAATTATTAGTGGTGCTGTAGGTTTTATTATTGTGTTGAATTTTGGTGGTTTGTTGTGGGGCCGATAATCTTTGTGATTTATTTGGTTGGCATGATCGTTGTTTTTGGCTATACTATGGCGATGGCTACGGAGGAGTATCCTGACATATTGGCTTCAAAGAGGATATAAAATATAGTTCTGTGGCTGTAAATGTTATGTTTAAAAAGTCTGTAGGAAGATCAGTACAGAAATACAGAGTTTTTTCTTGGGAGTGATTCATTGGACAGATGAAATTGGCTTGCTAGGATTATAAGAGGCAGCAGTCTGACTATTAAGATTAGGAGGGGTGACATCAGTGGGTCAGAAGAGAAGATTAATGAGAAATTGGATGAGTTATTGTTGAATTTATTAAAAAATAGTAGGCTGATGAATAGACTGTGGGTAACCATGTGGATTCAGATTATAGAATTTTTAGAGCATCATTGGTAATAGTATAATTATTGGAATAATAAATTTTAGCATTGAAGTAATTTAGATCTTGTACATAATCTAGGCCATATATATTGGATATTGAAACTAGTAATGTGAGGCCCACTGCAACCTCACAGGCAGCAAATAATAGGAGCATAATGGATATTATGGATGCTAGAACGAAATGTATGTTTAAAGTTATAAGAATATTTACGATAAACATTGATAATAGTATGCCTTCTAGGCATAGCAGGGATGATATTAGGCGGGATCGATAGACCAACACTCCTAGCAATGATATGGTATATGCTAATGTTGATATAAATAGAAGACATTTGATAATTATGGTCTACCTTAATCTAATGAGTCAAAATCATTTATTTTGACTTGCAATCCAATTCAGTCTAATCCTTTTTGGGCTTATTCATAGGTCAAGTCTAGGATTAAAATGGTCACTAGTATAAGAGCTGTGCTGATTATTAGTTTTCGGTTGATTGTTTAAAGGGCTCATGGCAGAGGCAGTAGTAGAGCAGTTTCTAAGTCAGAGTAGGAACGTGATGACCACTAGAAAGAATTTCATGGAAAAAGAGAGGTGGGCAGAGGCTATTGGGTCAAATCTGCATTCATAGGGGTTGGATTTGTCTACAAAGATATTAAATTGTGAGAGTCAAGAGGCAATTATTAGTAGTAAGAAGGCCAGTAAGGTGTCGGTCACTAGGGCTAGCGTTAGGTTAATTACTCTCTTTAGGGCATTACTGAGACTAATTGACTGCAAGTCAGTGGCACTGTTTATACTAAAAGATTATGAACCTCATCAATAGATAGAGACATATAAGAATAGTCATATTACGTCTACGAAGTGTCAGTATCTGGCAGCAGCATCAAAACCAAAGTGGCGATCTGTAAAGTGGAATTTTAATTGGTGGAGGAGGCAGATAGTGAGAAATGTTGATCCAATAATGTGACGTCCATGAAAGCCTGTGGCTATAAAGAATGTTCAGCTGTTGATCCCCTCAGAGATAGTAAAGGGGCCTCGAAATATTCTGAGGTTTGTAGGAGGGTAAAGTAAATATTTAATGTAATTGTGATTGATAATGCTTGAAGTATTTGTTTTCGATTACCTTCTGTTAAGCTGTGGTGGACTCAAATAATTGAAATTCCTGATGGGAGTAATACAGATGTATTTAGGAGGGGGACTTCTAAGGGGTTGAGGGGAAAAATTCCTGTTGGGGGTCAATACCCTCCTAATTGTGGAGTTAGGGCCAGACTAGAGAGGTAGAACGCTCAGAAGAAGCCAGCAAAAAAGAATACTTCTTAGATAATAAATAGAATTATTCCATATTGGAGGCCTTTTTGGATGATGAATGTGTGGTGGCCTTGGAATGTTCTTTCTCGGATAATGTCATGTCATCATTGGTATATTGTCAGTGTGTTGGTCAGTCAGCCTAGGGTTAAAAAGGTGATAGAGTTAAGGTGAAATCACATGGCCAGGTCAGATGGTGTTAGGAGGGCTGAGAGAGCTCCTGTTAGTGGTCAGGGGCTGGGGTCGGCTATACGGTACGCATGTGTTTGGTGCCTCATTACGTATTTTCATGTAAGTAAAGGCTTACTAGTACTGTAAAAACATAAGCCTGAATAAGGGTTACAGTGAATTTGAGAATGGTCAGTAGGATTAGAATAATGGAAGCAACTGAAACTGTGGGAAAACTGATGGTTGATAGTACTCTGGCTATAATGTTGGCAGTTAATCACACAGCTAGTGTCATTGGTTGAATGAGCAGGCTAATAGTTTCAGTGATCACTAAGGTAGGGATGAGTGGAATGGGAGTGCCTTGTGGCAGAAGGAGAGCTCAGGAAGCTTTTGTCTTAAAGCAGAAGCCTGTAATTACTGTGCCAGCTCGTAGGGGGATTGCTATACCTAGATTTATTGATACTTGGGTAGTTGGTGTAGATGAATGGGGTAGGAGCCTGAAGAGGTTGGTCGAAGCAGTAGAGAGAATTAGGGAGATCAGTATAAGGGATCAGGTTTGCCCTTTAACATTATGAATTATTATTTGTTTTAGTACAAGTTGGATTAGTCATTGTTGAATGAAGTTAACCAGTTACTGATTAAATGACTGGAGGTTGGAAATAGTATGGTGGGGAATAAAATGATTAATATTACTATGAGTAGGCTTAGAATTTGGGGGGTAATAAAAGAGGTGAACAGATTTTCATTCATTTTAATTCTTGGGGTTTTATGTTTTTGCATTTTTACTGTTTTTGGTGCAGGAGGTATATAATAAATGAAATTGATAATTTAACTGAATAATGAAAAATAAAGTTATAATTATTGGCAGAATGACAGTGGCTCATGTGGAAGCATCTAGTTGAGGCATTCACTACAGAGAGTTGCAGATCCCCTCAGTCTTTAACTTAAAAGGTATCTAATGCTAGATTAGCTTAATAGTGATATAGTGTAGATGTGGATCACGTTTCACCCCATTCTCAGGGAGTTAATTCTAGAACAGTAAGTATAAAACTGTGGTTAAATCCGCAAATTTTTGAGTATTGTCCATTGTAAAGGCCTGGTTGTGTGGCAGTTAAGGTAGTTTGATTTAAGTGTCCAGGGATTGATTCTGTTTTGAGGCCTAATGAGGAGATAGTTCATGAGTGCAGGACATTTTCAGATGAGATTAATATGTGGATAGCTATTTCTCTTGAGAGGATTTTTAGGTTATCAACTTAGACGAGTTGAAGTTCTCCTGGCTTTAAGTCTGTTGTTAGAATTATGTAAGTATCGAAGCCTAACTCTTCGTAGTCGGTATACTCATAACTTCAATATCATTGGTGGCCAATTGCTTTGACAGTGAGAGAAGGGTTGTTAACCGCATCAGTTATATACAGAATATGTAGATATGGAAGGGCAATTAAAATTAGGGTAATGGTGGGGAAAATAGTTTATACAGCCTCAATTTCTTGGGCATTTATGCTGCTAGTATGAGTTTTGTTGTCAGTATTAGGGAGATAATATATAGGACCAGGGAACTAATTATGAAAATAAGTATAAGAGTGTGGTCATAGAAAGTCAGTAGTTCTTCTACAATAGGGGATGTAGCGTCTTGAAGGCCTAATTGAATTGGAGGAGCCATTAAGACATAAGATTTAACCTATAAATTAACCTTGAGAAAGTTATTAATAATTTTACTAATATCTTATCGAGAGAGTCATAGAGGTTATGGAATTGGCTTGAAACCAGTTTCTGGGACTTTGATTCCTTTCTTCTTTAGGCTTTCACGTAGGCTAGCTCCTCAAATGTATGGTAAGGTGATGGGCAGCTGTAAAGCCACTCTGAATAAGTGGATGGTTGTTCAATTATTAGTACTTTTCATTCTGAAGCAAAGGCTTCTCAGATTATGAAGATTATTAGTGTAACTGCTGTTAGTGAGATAAATGAGCTTACAGATGAGATATTTCACACAGCGTATGCATCAGGATAATTGGAGTCATGTCGAACCATACCTTATAGGCTGAGGAAATGCTGTAGAAAGAAAGTTAAATTAATACCTATGAACATAATGGTGAAGTGGATTTTAGCATATATCCGATTAAGTATATAGCCTGAAAATAGAGGGGATCAGTGGACAAAACCTTCTATAATTGTGAACACTGCTGCTATTGATAGGATGTAGTGGAAATGGGCTACAACATAATACATGTCAGGTAAGATAATACCTAGTGATGAGTTAACTAATACGATGCCCATTAAACCCCCTACTGTGAAAGGAAAATGAATACCAGGGCTCAGAATATTGTAGGGGATCATTCGATGTTATCACTGTGCAGGGTAGCTAATGAGCTAAAGACCTTAATGCTAGTAGGAATAGCAATAGTTACAGTAGCAGATGTCAAGTATGCTTGTGTGTCTGCATCTGTCCCTACTGTAAATATATGGTGAGCCTATATAATAAGCCCTAAGAAGCCAACTGATACCATGGCTCATACTATACCCATGTAACCAAATGGTTCTTGTTTTCCAGAATAATATGTTACAATGTGGGTGATTATTCCGAAGCCTGGCAGGATAAGGATATAGAGTTCGGGGTGACCAAAAAAATCAGAATAAATGCTGGTACAAGATAGGGTCACCCCTGCTGGCAGAGGCAAACAAATTAGTGTTGAGGTTAAGGTCAGTTAGTAACATAGTAATGCTGGTGGCTAGGACAGGGAGGGAAAGGAGGAGGACTGCTGCAATGAGGACTGATCAGAGGAAAAGCGATGTTTGATATTGGGACATCGCTGGGGGGATTATGTTAATAATTGTGGTAATAAAGTTACTGGCTCCTAAAATAGAGGAGAGGCCTACCAAGTGGAGCAAGAAGATGGTCATGTCCACAGAGACTCCTGCATGTGCTAGGTTTTCTGCTAAAGGCGGGTAGATAAACTGTTCAACCAGTTCCAGCACCTGCCCCTACTATTAAGGATACAAGTAGGAGCAGAGAGGATGAGGGGAGAAGTCAGAAGCTTATATTATTTATTCGGGGGTATGCAGTGTCAGGCATACCAGTTATTAGAGGGACAAGCCAGTCGCAAAACCCCCAATTATAAGTGGTATTACTATGGGGAAGATTATAACAAATTCATGGGCAGTAACAATAACATTGGAGATCTGATCATCATCTAGCAGAGTCCCTGGCTGGCCTAGTTCTGCTCAAATTAGGAGGCTCAAAGCCGTGCCTACCATCCCTGCTCACGCACCAAATAGCAGATATAGATATGGTTCCGATATCTCCTTTGTGGCTGGTTGATGAAGCATGGGTATGAGGGTAGGGACGGGGGCGGGGCGGAGGTGGTAAAATGGCTGAGCAAGCATTAGAATGTAAATTCTAGCATTAGAGGTGATATTTCTTATTGAATTGCAAATTCAAAGAAGCAGCTTCAATCCTGCTGGGGCTTCTCCAGCCTTTCTCCCCCAGCAGTGGGAGAAGTAGATTGAAGCCAGTTGATTAGGGTATTTAGCTGTTAACTAAATTTTTGTGTGTTTGAATCCTACCAATCTAGTAAGGGCTTGGCTTAGTTAAAATGGTTGATTTGCGTTCAATTGATGCAAAATAGAGTCTTGCAGTCTTTAAGTCTGTTATAGAAATTAAGTATAATCTAAATACTAAGGGCTTTGAAGGCTTTTGGTTTTATTTAACCTAAATTTCTAAGTCATAGTTAGTATTAACGGAGAGATGGGTAAGAGGAGGGTAGAAGAGATGACAAGTGGGGTTAAGTAGTATAGGTTTTGTGTTTTTGAATTGTCATTTTATTTTCATGTTATTAGATGTGGGTAATAGTGTTATTGAGATGGAGTAAATTAGGTGTATGTAAAAGTATAGGTTAAGTAGCGTTATGATAGCTATAATAGTTGGGATGATAAGGCAGTTTTTTTGGTATACTCTTGGCTGATAATTCATTTAGGCAGGAATCTTGTTAATGGGGGTAGGCCTCCCAGGGATAGTAGATCAGTGGAATTATAGGTATTAATCACATTAATTTGTTTCAGGCATGGGATAGCGATAGGGTTCTAGTGCTTATACTCATCCTGAGTGTTAGGAATGTGGTTGTCGTTAGAATAAGGTAAATAATCAGGTTTAGAGTGGTAATGTTTGGGTTACTAATTAATACTGCTATTATTCAACGTATGTGAGTGACTGGGGAGTAAACTAGGATTTTATGTAATTATATTTGATTAAGTCCTCCTCAACCACTCATTATAATGTATAAAATTGTGACAGATAGAATATTTGGGTTTGTTGATGGGAAGATTTGAAATATAATTGAGATAGGGGCTATTTTTTGTCATGTGAAGTGGAATATTCCAGATATTATAGATATCCCTTGGGTTTCTTCTTAGACTCAGAAGTGAAACGGGGCTATTCCTAGTTCTATTATTAAAGCCACTATTATTATTAAAGATGAGAATTGATTGATAATATTATTGTTCATTGTCCTGAGGATAGGTTATTGGAAGGGATGCCTATCATGAGAATTATAGATGCAGTTGCTTGTGTAAGAATATACTTGGTAGCTGCCTCTGTAGAGTGGTAATTATTTTTTTTTAATTAAGATTGGGATAAGGGCTAGTATGTTTATTTCTAGGCCTGTTCAGATAAGGAATCAGTGTGAGCTTAGCATTGTGATAACAGTTCCTGTGAAGATAGTAAGGGAAATGTTGGAAACAGATGTGGCTAGTATAAATAGGAGACCTATATTAAAATTAATTAGAGGGTCTGGTGTAGGGAGGGGGGTTCATAAGAGAAGGGTGATAGAGAAGGCTAGGGTTGAAGCAATAATATATACGGTAATAGTGGATGCTAAGGACCACAAGGGTTCTTTGCTGAAAAGTTCCATTGCATCAGTGAATGGTTGAAGCAGTCCGTAGGGACCTACAATGTTGAGTTCGTTGTGTAGTTGTATATAGCCTAAGATTTTTTGTTTGATGAGTGTAGGGAATGCTGTAGCGATAAGAGTAGGGACAATAAGCAGGAGAAGATTAATAATAGGCATGTTTTTAAGAAGAGGATTTGAACCTCTATTTATAAAGTTTTAAGTTTCATGCAGTTGCTGGGCTGTGCCATCTTAGCAAACCCTGTTCTTGGGTAGGGTATTGTGATGATTTATTAGATTGAGATTGTGTCATCTGTGTAGCCAGGGTGCTTTGTGGAGTGGGCCCTAATTTTCTTGTCCTTTTGTACTAGGAGAAATACTAAATAGATAGAAACCAACATGGATTACTCCTGTCTGAACTCAGATCACGTAGGACTTTAATCATTGAACAAATGAGCCCTTAATAGCGGCTACACCATTAGGATGTCCTGATCCAACATCGAGGTCGTAAACTGTTTTGTTGATATTGTCTCTAGAATAGGATTGCACTGTTATCCCTGGTGTAACTTATTCCATTGATCAAATTATTGTGTCAATAAATAATAGCTCACTTAGACTACTGCAGTCTTAGCTTAGGTCATTTTGGAGGTTGAATTATGCTCTGAGGTCACCCCAGCCAAAAATTTTAATACAGGGATAATATGCTAGGGCCTGCAGGTTTGAGTTTTATTTGCATTAATTAATTAAAGCTCCATAGGGTCTTCTCATCTTATTTATTTATATCTGCCTCTTCATGGATGGGTCAGTTTCACTGATTGAAAGTAAGAGACAGCTGAACCCTTGTGTGGCCATTTATACAAGTCCCTGTTAAGGGAACAGGTGATTATGTTACCTTTGCATGGTCAGGATACTGTGGCCATTAAACATATGTCACTGGGCAGGCAGTGCCTCTAATACTAGTAATGCCAGAGGTGATGTTTTTGGTAAACAGGCGGGGTAAGATTTGCCAGGTTGCTTTTACTTTTTGTAATCTTTCCTTAGAGCATGACTGTGTTAACAGTGAAGATAATAAGATGTTTAATAAATCATTTATTAATATTGGCCTGTTAACTGTCAGTGGGTTATTCCAGTCTGATGTAAGCTTATGCAATAGAGAATGTTTTCATGTTACTTACATTAACACTATTGCTTCTATTGAGTAATAGATTAGTCCAATGTGATGCTAGGAGTTAGGGTGATTAGATTAAAGATAGTTAGATGTTGAGCTTAAATGCTTTCTTAATTGGTGGCTGCTTTTGGGCCAACTATGGTAATGGCATTTTTTACTCTCTGGGGTAAAGATTGTTTCCTAGAGTCTAAAGAGCTGTCGCTCTTTAATGGTTAAACTTACAGGCAGATTAAGTAGTTCTGTGGAAGTTTAAAGTTGAACTAAGATTCTGTCTTGGACAACTAGCTATCACCAGGCTTGATAGGCTTGTTAATGCACACATGAATCTTCTCACTGTTTTGTCATGCAGGTGAGTGTACTCTTTCATCTGTTCTTGGGTAGCTCGTCTGGTTTTGGGGGACTTGACTAGAGTTCTCCGTGTGAAGTTGTTGTAGTTAATGCATTATTTCTATCCCCTATACTTTTGTCTAGGGTAAATGGTTTGATTAAGGTAGTTTTATATTTTTAGCAGTTTGGAGCTAGATTTGGCTCAAAGTGGTCAGGTTATGATGAAGTCGTCCAGGTGTAAGCCAGATGCTTTGGTTAAGCAACACTTTGGTTTTTCCAAGCGCACTTTCGAGTACACTTACCATGTTACGATTTGTCTCCTCTATACATGTGTAGAAAATTATCAGTAATAGTGATTTGTAGAGTAGTACTCAAGGAGAGTGACGGGCAGTGTGTGCTTGCTTCATGGCCTTAGTCAACCAAGCACCCTATTCTTGGTTTACTGCTAAGTCCTCCTTAAATCTTTAGATTTCATAAAGGCTATCATGAGTTTTTCTGGGTATAGAAAATGTATCCCATTTCTTAGCATCTCATGGGCTACACCTTGATCTAACATTTTATGCATGTACTTGTGGTTACTCTTTGACCTTTTTAGGGTTTGCTGAAGATGGCGGTATATAGCCTGGGGGCAAGAGGTGGTGAGACGTACTGGAGTTTATCAGTTGTAGAACAGGCTCCTCTGGAAGGATTAAGCACCGCCAGGTCCTTTGAATTTTAAGCTGTTGCTTGTAGTGCTCTGATGAATAGTCTTGTTAATGTGACTATTAGGGTTTAGGGCTAAGCATAGTGGAATATGTAATCCCAGTTTGCATTTTAGCTATTGTGTCTTCAAGATATTAAAGCTACTTTTGTAGTATATTTTATTTCAGCTAGAGTTTTTTACAACTTACATGGAGGTTAGCTTTATTGAGAGCAGACCTAAAACACTCTTTACACTGAGTTTTATTAGTTCTGGTTAATTATATGGGTGTGGTGGCTGGCACAAAATTAACCAACCCTAAGTATTAGTATAGCTTAGTAAAACTTCTGTTTATTACTAGAAATTTATCACTGCTGTTTCCTGTGGGAGTGTGGTTGGGCAAAGTGTTTTGAGCTGCATTCCTGCATGCTTGATACCTTCTCCTTTTGATCCGGGTGACTTAGAGGACATTCTCAGTGGGGCGGGGATGCTTGCACGTGTAATCTTATTAAGTGCTAATAAAAAGGCCAGGGCCAAACCTATCTGTTTATGGGGTTGTATGGACCCATTTAGACATTTTCAGTGTCTTGCTTTATTAAGGTACATTAAATGCATAGAATATTTAAGTGGAAGTTTAAAATATGAGAAAAAAAGAAATATAGCCTTTTACAGTTCTGCAAATTTATGGCCTTCAAAGTTGAATCAATGTAGGTTTTGGATGAGAGAATTATTTATAATTAGAGCATAATTGATTTAGGGGTGTGATATATTGGGGCAGGTGCTTTCAGAGGGGAATGCTCAAAGTACTGTATTAGCATTAGGACAGAATTTTAGTTTATATACATAATGGAAGGTTTATTTGGTTGGAGAGCTTTACGATTTTTAGAAAATTACATCAATCAAGGGGTAGATGTTGGGGTGTTCATTGTTAAAATATGATTTTCAGGGCTCTGACTGGGTTGCATTTTAGTCTCTTGTTTTGGGATTTGGCTAGAGTATGTTCACCTAAGTTGATAATGAAGTCAGAGGTGGGGGAAGGGGAATTTGCAGATTTAATTGGAAATGGTCCCTCAATTGTATGTACATGTGTGTACATGCATGTCTATTGATTAATTACTGTGTTTTTGAAGCATGAATTACTTAGCACCTTATGATTGGTTATGTCAGTACAGAATATTCAAGATAAGTTCAGCTACAATGGATTTGGCAGGAACCACACTCCTGTCATGTTGAGTCACAGCACCCCCAAAGTTAAAAAAATAAAGGGGAACGTGTGGGTGGTCTTAATTTTATGGCCCTGAAGTAAGAACCAGATGCCAGGTATAGTTTCAGTATCGTCACCTCCAAGTGGTATGGACCCAGAGTGAGGAGGGTAGTACTCCGGAGTAGGATGATGATTTCTTAGAGATTGGTAGATATATGTACTATGTAATATTAAGGATTTATAGTACTGGTCAGTATCCATGTGGAATAGATTTTATTGTACAGTTAATGATAGTTAATGTATGATAGTTGATTAAGGAGATACTTGCTTATGTGAATGTGGACTAGACCTGTAATGTGTTATTATATGTGAATGCACTAAGATGATCAAACATTTATGGTACTATATATTATTCATGGGACCAGCAGTAATGCATGAATCCTTGGAAAACCACTACTGTACCTTTTACTTACTGAAAGCAAAGGTTTTTGGATTCCATATAAGTGAGATGATTCTGTGCTTGTCTTTCTATGCCTAACTTATTTAACATAATATTTTCCAGGTTCATGCATATGGCTCCCAATGAAAATTACATTTTCTTATGGATGAAGAATATTGCCTTGTGCATATATACTGCAATTTCTTCATCCCTATATCTGTGGATGGATGGATAGGTTGATTTCACATCTTTGATATTGTGAATAGCAGTTCATGAAACATGGGAAGGCAGATAACTCCTTAAGGTACTGATTTCCTTTGTTTTAAATGCATACCCAGTGTGAAGAACCTCCAAGTTGTTTTCACAATATATAAATTAATTTACATTGCCATCAATAGTGTATAAGTGTTTCCTTTTTTGTCAGTCTACACCATCTGCTGCCTTCCAAAATTGTTATGCTGTTTTTGGTAATGTTTATTCTCAGGGGAGTTTGATGGTATCTGATATCTGAGGGTGATTCTGACTTACATGTTTGGAGTGATTAGTGATGTGGAGAAGCTTTTGTTTCACCTGTGAATCAGTTTTATGTCCTTTGCAGAAGTGGTTGTGCAGGTCCTTCGCATATTTTTAGCTTGTGTAATTTTTAAAAATCTTTTCCCCACTTAGTAGCTTTAGTGCTTGAATATGTTAGATAACAATCCCTTCCAAATTTATCATTTTTCCATAATTTCCCCTCAAATCATCCTTTTCAGCAAGGCAGGATGCTTTCTCTTTGGGTTCATTGTTTTCTCTCCTGTTCAGAAGCTCTAATGTGTTTATCCCACAGGTTTATGTTTGCTTTTGTCAGCATGGATTTCTGTGTCCCATCACAGATTTAAAAAAAAAAAAAAAAAAAAAAGATGACAAAGTCATTGTATTGTCTATGAGTATTTTCCCCCCAAGTGAGAACATGTGGTATTTGGTTTTCCATTCTTGCTGTAGTTTGCTTAGCATAGTGGCCTGCAGGTCCATTCTTGTTGCTGGTGAGGGCATGAATTTTTTTTTTTAAGGCTGTGTAGGATTTTGTGGTTATCTGTGAACAACACTTAAAAACATCTAATCAACTGTTAAGGGGAACACAGGTCGATTTTATTTTATTTTTTCTTGTGAATACCAATTCCAAAAATGTACCCATGCCTGTGTCATTTTGAAAGAAGGATTTATCATTTATTTTCCTTTGTGTAGATACCCAGTTATATGATTGCTCATTTGGATGGTAGTTCTGTGTTAAGTTGTTTAAGGAATCTCCAAACTGCTTCTCATAGTGTGAGAACTAGTCTTTATTCCCACAAAGAGTATAGCAGTGTTCGCTTTCTTCTGCTGCCTTGCCAGTGTGGAAATGTTTGGACTTAGGACAAATGGTCATTGTGACCACTGTGAGGTGATATCTCAATGTGCATGTGAGTTGAATTTCTCTGATGATGAGTGATGTTGAGATTTTTTTTTTGTCTGTTGGTCACTTGTATATTTTCTTTTGACAAGTGTGTGTTCATATCCTTTGCCCATTGTTTCATTGGATTATTTTTCTGCCTCTTGGTTTTTTTAAGGTCATGTTAGAGTCTAGCTATTTGGTCAGAATCATAGTTGGGGAACATTTTCTCCCATCCTGTAGGCTATGTGCTTACTGTGCTGGTGATTTATTTTGCTACCTGGCAGTGTATTACTTTCTTAGGCTCAACTTATACATGTTGGTTTTTCTCGATGTTGCTTTTAAGGACTTAGTTATCTAAATTCTTTACCAAACCCCATGTTGAGAAAGGTATTTCCAGGTGTTCTTGGAGAACTTTTATAGTTTGAGGTCTTCTACTGAAATCTTTC
The DNA here is from genome assembly GCF_009761245.1 of Sapajus apella. Taxonomy (NCBI): domain Eukaryota; kingdom Metazoa; phylum Chordata; class Mammalia; order Primates; family Cebidae; genus Sapajus; species Sapajus apella. The sequence continues at coordinate 39,079 of NW_022437199.1, forward strand.
ATTCACCTTGAGTTAGCTTTTGCATCTGATGAGAGGTAAGGCTCCAGTGTTATTCATCTACACGTAGCCTGCCATCTATCCCAGTGCCATTCATTGCATAGTGAGCCCTTTCTCCATCTGACCATTGGTGTTTCAAAGGTCAGATGGTTGTAGGTATGTGAGGTTACTTCTGGGTTCCCTATACTTTCTAGGTGGAGGCAGGGGGTCTGTAGCTCTTTTGTGAAATTTGAAATCAGGGAACGTGGTCCATCTGACGTCTGGATCTCCCAGCATGGCTTTTGAGTTTCAGAGTGTTTTGTAGTTCCATGGGATTTTTAGCATTGTTTCTTTATGTTGCTATCAAAAGTAAAATTGGCTGCATCATAAAGATGTACAAGTAGAGGGTAGAGTGGGACATTGGGGTCCATACAAGCGTCGCATAGTGATGAAATCCGGGTATTTAGCATCGTATCTTGCCTTGTAGAGTTTTCATGTCCTTGAGGTGAGGAGAGCCAGAAACCTCCCTTCTGGCTGTCTTGAAAACTATTCTCTGGTAAAGTTTTCCCTAGTCACTCTGCTGAGTGATGGAAGAGCAGGTTACATTCATCTTATGGAACATGTCATTTTGTACTTGTTTTCTATCTTCACCCATGCCCAGCCTTCTACTCCAACCCTGGCTAGCACAATGGTGCTTTGTAGATCTACGTGAGATAAAGTGTCTTAAATTTTCACCCACTGACTCATCTAAACGCAACAGGACTGAGAAGGCAATATAATCTAACCTGGGAAGAAGCTAAAAGGATTATTCAAACCTGTTCAATTTGTCAGTTAGTCAATTCTCTCTCCAATTTAGGAGGTGTAAACCCTTGGGGGTTAAAACCAAACACTTTGTGGCAGATGGATGTTAACTGTGTTTAATTTTGGGAAGTTAGCATATGTACATGTTTGTTAGATACTTTTTCTCAATAAGTATTTAAGCAACCTGTTAAACTGGTAAATCATCAGCCTGCGTCAAACTATATCTAATACAGTGTTTTGCCATTATAGGAATTCCCTTGTCCATAAAAACTGGCAATGTCCCACAATATGTTAGTCATTCCTTAGCAGCATTTTTAAACAACGAAACATTACTCACATTACAGGTATCCCAAAAAACTCTCAGGGACAAGCTATTGTGGAATGAATAAATATTTTTCTTAAACAACATTTGCAGAAAAACAAAAGGGGGGGCAGTGAATATAGGACCCCACGAATGCAACTTAACTTAGCATTACTAACTTTAAAAATTTAAGTGTGCTAAGGAGGACAAATAATAGTGGCTGAACAACACCTAAATAAACAATCCAAAGAAGAAACTTTAAGGCAGTTAATCTGGTGGTGAGATCCACTCACAAAGAATTGAAAAAGGCAATGTAATAACATGGGGAAGAGAATTTGTTTGTGTTTCTTCAGGTTCAGATCAACAACAGATGTGGGTACCATTCAGACATTTAAAGCCTTATCATGAGCAGTGGTTATCACCATTGCAGTGAGTGCTTCTGGAGTTGGGGCAAAAGTAAAAGGAAATTTCACACACCGGGCATATACTTCTTTTCCTCCTTTATTGAAATATGATTTCTGGTCTTAGTATTTTTTATAATAGTTCAGGAAATAAAATAACTATGTTTCATCCCCCAAAACCTAAATACAGACAAAATAAAAGAGTGGTCCTCTAACTTAAAAATAATAATTTTGGGAAGATTGTGTTTCAGCACAGGCTGAGGTGCTGCACAATAATTCCCATGGAATTGTCATTAATTGGTCCCCTAAGGGGATATTTTGCATTAATTGCATCAGTCAGCCCTCTTGTTGTGACGTGAAATTACTTAAATGGTATAAAAAAGTAATACTCTGTAACAGTTTTGAGTCAATATGCACTGAAACAAATGTCCCTATTATGTGAAGAAATGGGAGCATGGTAGGACCACGACCAAGAATGATGTGGCCAAAATTGAGAATTGAACAAAAAAAACTTTTGAAATTATTTATGGCCCTGAAACCAATAAAGGTCTGGGAAGGAAATTTTACAGGATCCCGTTACAATCATTATTATTCTTTAGAATTTGTGAAAAGTGGAACTCTGGATTCAGAGCTGTGTTGAACCTTCTTATCTTTTAGTAGTGGGAAGGTTACAGATCAGTTTTCTTAACTCCAAGATAACATGTTAAAATTGTAAATTGTTTTCTTGTATTAATGCCTCCAGGTTTGACACTTGTAACTCTGTGTTACTGGTGAGAACCCAAGAGGAAATATGGCTACCAGTAAATCTATCTTGTCTAGGGGAAGCATCTCCCTCAGTACACATTCTCATTTAAATTTTACAAAAGGTTCTGAAACATATCAGGAATTTCATTGCCACCTTAATTTTAATCACTATGGGTCTAATTGCAGTTATGGCTACAGCCGCTGCAGGAGGAATGGCTCTGCATTCGCCAGTACAGATAGCTGAGTTCATTAATAATTGGCAGAAAAACTCTACCTTACTGTGGAATTCTCAAACAAAGATAGATCAAAGTACAGCTAATCAGATTAATAATCTTAGTCAAACAGTTTTCTGGCGATGGGACAGGGTAGTTAGAGTATAAAATTTAATTACAGTGTGATTGGAATACTTCTGATTATCATATCACTCCTCATCCTTATAATGATATTGAACATGACTGGAAAAAAAAATAAAGCGTCACTTGGAAGGGCATGCTGATAATTTATGACTCGATATAACAAAACTAAAGGAACAAGTTTTTCAAGTCTCTCAAGCACATTTAACTTTACTTCCAGGAACTGAAGTGCTTGAGGGAGGTGCTGATGGAATCGCACCCCTGAACCCTGCGACTTGGGTAAAACACTTGGAGGATCTATGGTTGCTGTTATGATTGTGTTATTAATTTGTCTTATTTCTCTTTGTGTAGTCTACAGATGCAGATCCTGAATCCTTCCAGAAATAGCTCACCAAGATAAAGCTGTACTTGCTTACCTAGCTTTGCAGAAAAAGAAAGCTGGAACATGGAGAAATGTAGGCTTAAAATTCAGTCACTGTTTTACTTAAAGTAAGAGAGTTAATTTTTTAGTGAGGCAATTGACTTAATGACTGGCACTTATTATTTTCTTATCTAAAATCTTCTCTCACTACTCTCCTCATCCAGACACAGCTGGTTTCCCCACTCTTCCTGGAATGTGACACACCTGCTTGAGGATCTTCACACAGTTTCACCAGGATGATGCTCCCCCATATAGCCACATGGGACTTTCCCTCTTCAAAGTTCATTTACAGTTCACCTTCTCAGTAATGCTTACCCTGACTACCCTATTAAAATTGCAGCTAACACTCCTCAACCTTGACATTACTAATCAATTTTAACCTGGCTTATCTTTTGTTTTTAGCAGAACTTATTACGTACTGAAATATCACACCATTTATTATCTTTAGACTTTATAGTATATTTAATCTTCTTGGAATGGAAACCCACAAGTAAAGGAACTTCTTTTTTGTTAATAGATGCATCTCAAGCACCCAGAAAAATGCCAAGTAAAAATTAGGCACTCTGTAAATGTTGAATAAGAGAATGAAGAGGCAAATGTATGCGTATACGTAATTCTAACAAGACAGCAAGTGATATGTGTGTATATCTCTAAATGTATTCTTAATGTATATTTGAATGTATTTTTGTTTGTTGGTTGAGATGGAGTCTAGCTCTGTCACCCAGGCTGGAGTGCAATGGCGTAATATCAGCTCACTGTAACCTCCACCTCCAGGGTTCAAGTCTTGTGCCTCAGCCTCCCAAGTAGCTGGGATTACAGACACCTGCCACCATGCCGGCTAACTTTTGTATTTTTAGTAGAGACTGGTGTCTCACCATGTTGGCCTAACTTCAAGTGATCCACCCACCTCCGCCTCCCACAGTGCTGGGATTACAGGTGTAAGCCACAGTGCCCAGCCAACATCTTTATATGGATTCTAGGAGAATGAGAAGTACTAGATCTTTGTCTGATTTCTATGAAAATCGTTTTTACCCAAAAGACTCCTAGGAGAAAAGGTGACTTATCTGAATAGTGGGTTTAAGTGAGAAATTGGGCCTGGTTCAGTCCCTAGCTCCATCCTACTCCAGATCTACTGTCTGAGTGGAGCATATTCTATTCAGCATGTGCACCGAGTGCATTCTGTTTTGCTATCCAACACCTTCCTTCGGGAGTGATGCTGATTCCTGGGCAGGTAATCTGTCTCATTCACAGAAACAGAATTGGGAAGCCCATTATTGTGTGCACTTAGGCCATATTCTCCCACCATCAAGTTATTTATTTATTTTTTTTGAGATGAAGTCTAGCTCTGTTACCCAGGCTGGAGTGTCAGTGACATGATCTCAACTCACTGCAACCTCCCCCTTGGGCAATGGAGAAATGTAGGCTTAAAATTCAGTCACTGTTTTACTTAAAGTAAGAGAGTTAATTTTTTAGTGAGGCAATTGACTTAATGACTGGCACTTATTATTTTCTACTTTTTCTACCCTCTTCAAATCTAGACTTCTACATTAAGAAAGAAAAACAAGAGAAAACTAATATAAAAAAGAATGAAGTGAAAACAATGAAATAAAAATGAGAAAACTAAAAGAGAAAATTAATAGAGACAACACCTGATGTTTTAGAAGGATCACTTTTTTTTTTCTTTTTTTTTTTTGAGACGAAGTTTCACTCTTGTTACCCAGGCTGGAGTGAAACGGCACAATCTCAGCTCACTGCAACCTCTTCCTCCAGTGTTCAAGTGGCTCTCCTGCTTCAGCCTACTGAGTAGCTGGGATTACAGGCATGCGCCACCACGTCCAGCTAATTTTGTAATTTTAGTAGAGACTGGTTTTCTTCACATTGGTCAGGCTGGTCTCAAATTCCTGACCTCAGGTGATCCACCTGCCTCCTCTTCCCAAAGTGCTGGGGTTATAGGCATGAGCCACTGCATCCTGCCGGAAAGATCAACTTTTATCCAATTCAAAGATGGATAAACATCTAGCCAGATGAGCAGACTACGAATAGAAGGAAACATCCTCAAGCTGATAAATAGCGTCTTCAAAACCCTACACCTAGCATACCTTATGATAGAAGATAATGGTTTCCTCCTAAGACTGGAGGCATTGCAGGAAGAGGAAATGTCCCCCTTATATTCAGCATATATGCTGGTGCTAGCAGGAAAATAAGGCAAGAAAAAAAAAACAATACTGGTTAGAAAAGAAGTAAAATGGACCTTATACACAGTGGCATAAAAGTCTCAGCAGGAAATCCAAAGGAATCTACAAAGTACATAATAAAACAAATAAGTGAATAGTTTGGCAAAGTCTAAAGATGCAAACTCAATAAACAAAAATAAATTACATTCCTACCTACATTGTAACAACAGACAATTGGAAATTTAAGTTAAATTTATAATACCATTTGCACAGATATCAAAAATATAAAATATTTTGGGGATAAAATTGATGTATGTGCAAAAGTTGTACACTAGAAACACAACATTGCTGAGTACAAATTAAAGGAGATTAAATTTTCATCTACGTGACAAAGTACTTCAAAAAAGAAAGAGAATCTTTTCAGCAAATGGTTCTGGAACAATGGGATATTCATATTTTGAAAATTTTATGTTGATTTTTACCTCATCCCATATGCAAAGCTTTTACCAACATGAGCAAGAAACCTAAATATGAGAGCTAAAACTTTAAAATATCTAAAAAGAAATGGGGTAATGTTTGTGATCTTGAGAAAGGCAAAGGCTTCATAGTGAAGGCACAAAACTCATAAATCATGGAAAAAGTGATAAATTTGACTTTATTTAAAAGGAATACTTTTGACATTTTAAAAATCTGTGAAAAAGTAAATAAGTCACAAACTGGGAAAGAATATTTACAAAATACATATACAATGAAGACTCATATCCAATATTAAGAATTCTTATCAGTCGACAACAGAAAACCCAATTAAAAATTGGCAAAGTATGGACAAATATGGCACCCAGGAAGACATGCAATCAATATGCACATAAAAAGATGCTGAACATGATTAGTCACTAGAGGAATGTAAGCTGAAACCATATGAGAGATCAGTACATATATAGTAGAATAGCTAAAACTGAAAGACAATAACAAGTGGTATTCATGGAAACTGAAACTCATATACCTACTTTGGAAAACAGTTTGACTGCATTTTTTTTTTTTTTTTTTGAGATGATGTCTTGCTATGTTGCCCAGGCTATAGTTCAGTGGCACAATCTTGGCTCACTGCAACCTCTGCCTCCCAGGTTCAAGTGATTCTCCTATCTCAGCCTCCCAAATAGCTGGGATTACAGCGCCGGTCACCACACCCAGCTAATTTTTTTCGTACTTTTGCTAGGGCAGGTTTTCAACACGTTGGCCAGGCTGGTCTCAAACTCTTAACCTCGTGATCTGCCCATGTTGGCCTGTCAATGTGACGGGATTACAGGCATAAGCCACCATGCCCAGTCTTAACACCTTTTGATAAAGATAAACATAATTACCTGATGCAGTAATTCAATTTCTGGGAATTTAGCCAAGAGAAAACTTTCCCACACAGAAATGTTTGTGTACAGCAGTTTTATTCATAATAGTCACCACCCTAGCAACAAAAGTCCATCAACTCGTGATGGGATAGACAATTTCTGGTACAACATACAATAGGAATGGTACTCAGAAATAAAAGGGAATGAACTACTTACCTGCACAACAACTTGAGTGAATCTCAAAAGCATTATTATAAATGTAATAACCCAGAGACAAGACACTGCATATGATACCATTTATATAAAATTCTATGAAAGGGGCTAGCCGTGGTGGCTCATGCCTGTAATCCCAGCACTTTGGGTGACTGAAGTGGGAGGATCACTTAAGCCCACAAGTTCAAGACCAGTCTGGGCAACATAATAAGACCTAGTCTCTGCAAAAAATAAAATTAGCAGAGGATGATGGAGCGTCTGACTTTAGCCCCAGCTACTTGGATGGCTAGGGCAGGGGGATCACTTGGGAAAAAGAAGTCAAGGTTGCAGTGGGCCAAGTTTTCCCCACTGCACTCCAGCCTGGGCAACAGAGTGAGACCGTATCTCAAAAGTTTCATGAAAGGAAAAACTCTGTTGATATAAAGCAAATTAATGCTTGCCAGGAGCCAGGGTCAGAAATGATAATTACAAAAGGGAAAAAAGAAAGATGATGGAAATGTTCCATAGCATGGTTGTTGTGAGGTTTACATGATTGATTTTATGATCCTTTTGTTACGGATGAGTTAATTTTTAAATTTTAAATTTCAAATTTCCCTAAACTGGTCTGCCTACTTTTATTTTTGAACTCAAGTGAGTACTGACAGTTTCTACCTGGATTGGATAAGAGTCTTGATTGGTAATTGTCCTGTCCAACAGAGAATCTTCCTCAGTGCATCCTACAGAAGTGAAAACTTTCTATTCCTTTTGGACTGATCTCCATCAGTTAGAACATTGCCATGATTAATCCAGAGCTATGCGATGGCAGATCTGATGGCCTCATACATCGGACAAGTAAGTTTTATTGAGTGAATGAGAAGGAAGTAAAGGAGAGAGAAAACAAAATACAGGACAGCTTAAAAATGTGGACTCTCTACGGTGAGAGTCTACTAGAGTAAGTGAGACGTGGGGGAAGCCTTCTGGAGCATTGTGGAAGACTACCAGAGCAAGTAGAGTTTTATTTCTGCAAGAGAGGGTATAAGCTTGTGTATAAGAAGGTTTGGGGGGAGAATTTTATGCTGCGTGTATTATATCTCAATAAGGATGTTTTCAAAATGTACTTTCACAGAAAAAAAAAGTTGCTTAGCACTTTTATCCAGAATAAAAAGTAAATGTTTCACTCTGGAAGGAGGCTTGATGATTGTCACTTAACAAGACTGAAATGAGTTTATTAGTAGAATGGAGGCCGATTAAGAATGAGTAAGATCTAGGAGACTCTGTTAAAAATATGACGGAAAAGAAAACAATATACAAAACAAAAGCTGAGAGATATGAAAAATAGAAGTAGAAATGCCACCTTCTTGATAACAAGAATCTGAAACGGAGAGAGAGAGGAAAAGAATAGTGGATAGGAAATATTTGAAGAAATAATATTCAAATATTTATTCAATATCATTCATTTGAATGATATTCAAATAATATCAAAACTGTGCAAACAAAATAGATAAGAAAAAACATGCATCTTGGCACAATAGAGTGAAATAAAAAAACAAATTAAAAAAATAGGAGAAGTTAATGAAAAAGAAGACATGAGAAAGAAATCAAATGGTGACTATTAGAAAAGACTAAAGAACTGGATGTCTGAAGGTTCGCAGAAGATACAATAAAGAAAATATCAAAAAACAATCACAAAACCCACAAATATTACAATTAAATAAAACATTATGGAAATAATTTATCGATTATTATGGGGAAAACTCTGTTCCCTTAAAAATTTATATATTGAAGTTCTAACCCCCATACCTCAGAATGTGATTGATTTGGAGACAGTGTCTTTACCCAGTTAAAATGAGGTTGGTGGAGGGGGGCCCCTAATTTAATATTGCTGGTATCCTCATAAAAAGAAAAATTTAGAGACGGACTCATACCCAGGGAGAATGCCATCTTCAAACCAAGATGAAAGGCCCGGAACGGATTCTTTCCTCACAGGTCTCATAAGGAACCCATCATACCAACATCTTAATTTTAGACTTCTTGTTTCTAGAACTGTACAACAATACATTCCTGTTAATTTTAGCCACCCACTTTGTGACAGCTTGTTATGGCAGTCCTAGCAAACCAAAACACTAATGCATTTATAAATATGAAAAAAAAAACATAGATGCCTAAAAAATATAAAATGCCAATATGTAATGAGAATAAAGAATTACAGAATTATAGAAATTAAAGATAAATAAATTGAAATGGCAATTAATCTACCGATCTTCCAAGGAATAGCTAATTTTTCTATTGAACATCCTTCAAAAAATAGCAAAATGAGAAATTTACCCTGATTTAATAGACTTTGATTTCTAAACAAGGTTAGAACAAGACAAAAAGAAACTCATTTTCTTATGATATTAGAAGTAGAAATCCCAAGAAAACGTTTATTTACTATATACAACAAAGCTGTTAAAAATTCATATTCAAGTGGATTTATCTTAGGAATGCTTTGATACCAGAAAATCAGTGCAAGCTGTCTTTTTGAAGAGTTTTGAAAGACCACACAATTATTCAATTAGTGCGTTTGATGACCATAAGAAAACATTTGATAGCATTCAATGTCTATCTAAGTCCCTCTTGGGAAACTAGGAATAGAAAAACTCTTAAATTGCTAATGTTATATGTTAAATTTATACAGCGTTTTTATAGTGCTTAATAATGAAAATGTAAACATTCCATTTAGGATTAAAAACAAGTAAAAAATATTGACTGTAACTGCTACTGTTTGGTATAGTGTAGTGCAATGCTAAAGGTGATAACCAGACATACAAGAAAACAAAAGGAAGGACAAAGGAAAAGGATTGCAACGGAAGAGCTGTATCTGTAATATTTTCAGACAATTTGATTATATAAAAATAAGTACCAGCTTAACTAGAAAACTATTAGAAATAATACCAGAGTTCAGCAAGGTTACTTAAAAGAGCACATTTAACAAAACCATACTATGTCTGTATACCAGAAGTTTATTTAGTTTTTTCAGCTTTTTTTTGTTGTCACTGTGAGAATGGTAGGGATGACTTACAAGCTATTGCAAATAGCGCATGCCAGAACATGAATCACTTCTACGCTATTGAAAATATCACATGGCAGAACAAGAAGGAAGAACATGCATTTTAATTAAAAATAAAAACTGCTAAAGAGTTTTCCCAAACACTTGTACATTTTTGTACTTCGACCAGTGGTGTAGGTGTTTTGGTTGCTCTGTATCCTGCTAACACTTGACACTGTCAGTCTTTTTCATTTGAACAGTGCAGGCGGCACATAGTCATATTTCTTTGTGGTTTTATTTTGCGTTTTGCTTGTGACTAATAATATGGAAAAACTTTCATGTGCTTATTGGTCACATGTGTGTATTCCTTCATATTTGTTCAAGAATTTGGTTCATTTTTTATCAAGTTGTTTGTACTCTATCTCTAAATTACAGACTTTTTAACATTTTGGGATACTAGTGTTTTTTGGTACATGTATTGCAACTATTTTCTCCCAGTCTGCAACTTGCATGTTTATATTTATAGCAGTGTCTTGTAACTTGAAATGAGGAAAAGTTTTAAATTTCTTTTTTTTTTTTAATTGAGACAGAGTCTCACTCTGTTGCCCAGGCTGCTATAAAGTGGCATGATTCCAATTACTGCAGCCTCCACCTCCCGGGTTCAAGGGATTCTGTTGCCTCAGCCTCCCGAGTAGCTGGAATTACAGGTGTCCACCATCACACCCAGCGAATTCTTCTTATTTTTAATAGAGATGGGGTGTCACCATGTTGGCCAGGCTAGTCTCGAATTCCTAACCTCAGGTGATCCATCGGCCTTGGCCTCCCAAACTGCTGGGATTACAGGCGGGAGCCACCATTCCCAGCCCTTAAGTTTTAATTAGGTTCAATTTATCATTTTCTTTTAATTTTATACAGTATTTGCTCTCTCTAAGACATCTTTACTAATTCTCATGGTCACAAACAACTTGTTTTCTAGAAATTTTACAGTTTTAAAAAACGGTTTTATGTTCAAGTCAAAGATACATCTTAACTAAATTTTGTAAATGATGTAGTATGGTAAAGTCTTTTTTTCTCAGTTATTTTAATACCTTTTGTGTAAGATGTGGCTTTGCTCATTACATTGCTTTGTTACTCTTGCAAAAATTATTTATGATATATGTGCATGTCAATTTCTGGACTCCTTATTGTGTTTCATCCATCTATACACCAATCTTTTCCCTCAAAACACATTGTCTTCATTATTGGAGCTTTATATTAAGTGTTACATTACTCTTTTGAGTGTCTGAAATTTGTGCAGTGGTTTTTATCTTTTTCTCTTCCTTGTTCCTCATTTTTCTCTGATCTCGAAAACAAAAAATGAAAACTCATTTAGTATTTTCTGTCTTTAGCTATTGTTTCTCTTGATGTAAGATAAATTAGCAAACTCCTCTTCTTAGCAAACATTCTCTTTGTAAACATCTTAGAATCTGGCTTCTCTCAATGCTTTCTTGAAATTGCTTTGTTACACATTATCTGTAGTCTGGTGATCATGAAAACTAAGAACTTTTTTAGTTTTCATTCACTAAGGCTGCTTTAGGCTCTGAAGAAATAGAGAAAGCTTATAACTTCTTTTTAAGTTTTTCTTTCTTCAAGTCCTCTTTTCTAACATTTGAACATATGTATGTATACGTGTATATATATATATAAATATATGTATATGTACATGTAAAGCATATATGCATATAGGCATGCATATACACACACACACAATATGTGTATACACTATGTACATATATAGTCATGCACCATGGAGCAATGTTTTGGTCCATGACAGATTGCATAACAACAATGGTCCCATAAGATTGTAATGAAGCTGCCCTGTAAATGTGTTCCATTTTTGATCTTTTATGTGGTATTTTTACTGTACCTTTTCTATGTTTAGGTATGTAAGTATTTAGCATTGTGTTATAATTGCCTACGGTAATTAGTACAATAACATGCTATCCAGGTTTATAGTCTAGAAGCAACAGTCTGTAATATATAGCTTAGGTGTTAGTAGGCTATACTGTCTAGGTTTGTGTAAGTACACTCTATGATGTTCACACAATGACAAAATCACCTAAAGGCACATTTCTCAAAATATCTCCCCATTACTAAGCCATGCATATATATGTATATACACATATATAATATATACATATATACATCTATATATGTACATATATATGTACACACTCTTCTTAGATTGTTTCTACATCTAATAATGTATCAAATACAATTATTTTATCATTAATAGAATTATTATTTGTTCTTAGCCTCATAGCTTTTCCATGAGTGAGAAATCCTGGGTCTTCTCTAATTTTTTCTGCTTACCAGAAATAAATAAATTACAGTTTTTATCTTGATAGTCGCTTGCTCAAACACATTGTTTCTTTCTGCTATGGCTTAAAGAATAAAGAAAAAAATATTTAAAATCTTCCGTCATGACCATATGACTTTTTTTTTTTACTGTCTTCAATTTTATTGCCTTATATATCTGTTATAAACATTTATGCTTATCATGTATCTTGATGATCTTTATGCTCTTTTGCTTACAATCCCCCATTCAAACTATTTCCACCTTCTGAGTAACCTTTCCTTTCCTTCCTCATTCCCCTAAGACTAAGTGATTTCTCCACTCACCCTCTCTCCATCTGAACAGCTATAGCAATCTTTTTTTTTGGCGGGGGGGGGGGGTTACTTACCTTCCTTGCACTTTGTGATGGTTTTCTATTCTTTATTATTTTAATATGTATATGCTTTTATTGAGAATTTTTGATTAACAGTTATGAGGGAGGAATACACCAGTAATAATATCCAGTCAGTGTTTATTTAGAAATTTTATAGTATGTGTTGATTTAATTTGCAGTTTGCAGCAGGAATATTTGCCTTGGTATGCGCTTCCTGATTATTATAGTGTTAATTTCTACAATAATAGGTGAGTGGTTTAACTTACACACTTTCTATGGTTCTTCACACCTGACAGGTCCATTTCTATCTCAAGCCTAACTCCAAATTTCCCAGATCTGGAAAAATTAAAGGGTTTTATAGTGAACTTGTCCTCAAGTTTTTGCCAGTACAACAGGCTTTACCATAATCCTTACCTCTCCCTAAAACACTCACAGTCTCACAATAGCATTATATTCTTGACTTTATGGTTCTTGATATTTAAGAAAAATAATCTTAAATTCTCAGATGACCACCTGATGGCAATAGCAATAGCTATGTTACTGAAATGCCAGGGGCTCAGTCTAGGTCCCATTGCTCACGGCACAGAAAGCCAATCCCGAAGATGATGACTATTGCCAGGGAAAAAGACTTTTTATTTGGGAGACAGCAACAGGGAGAATGGGAAATCAGTCTCAAATTCACTTACCCAACTCACTAAAATTAGGGGTTCATACAGCAGGAAAGGTAACTATGTGTGAGAAAACAAGTTAGGGAGTGATAAAAAGGAGTAGTGGGAGTTGATCAATAGGAATTAGGGAGGGGCAGAAAAGAGTTGGTCAACAGGGAGCAGGTGGTCGGATAGGCTATCATGACAGGGAGGAGTTGGGCATCTCTGTCTGGCTGTGGTGATCTGGTGACTTTCAGTTTCTTGATACTATCTGGGAGGCCTAAGGGTCAGATTCCTAAAGAAGGAACTCAAATAAGACAAATGTAAGTTTCAAGCTTTAAGACCAGGAGGACCAATTTCTATATTTACTTTTTTTTTTAACCTACATAAACATCAGTTTTGTGGACTTGTTACAACTAATTTTCTTTTTAAGAGTTTGTGAATTAGTAAGCTCATGTTAAATACACTATATTCTGTTATTTGTATTTAATCCTCATTAGACTAGGATACAGATATAAGAAAACCCATTTACAGAAAAAAAAATATACAGGACAGAATGGGTAAGTTGCCTTTCACAAATAATAAATTCCAGACCTAGGATCAAAAACCTTGTCTGTGTAACTGTAATGCGTGATAAATTTTAAAAATCATGTAGCTGTACTTCCATAATTGTAGCATTCCTTTAATTTCTTTTTAATCAAGAGTAAGTTATGCCATTAACCATTGTTCTATAAAACATTTACTTATTCTGTTAGTCAAGAGGCAAAATTTTACCTCTACCATCTCAGGGTTTTGCTGCTGGGCCTGAGAATGAAGTTGTCACAAAACACATCAACTTGAGCAAAACACATGCATTTATTTAATATAGGTTTTTGTTTGTTTGTTTGTTTTTTAAGATGGGGTTTCACCATGATGGCCGGGCTGGTCTTGAACTCCTGACCTAAGGTGATCCACCCACCTCGGCCTCCCAAAGTGGTAGGATTACAGGCGTGAGCCACTGCACCTGGCCTAATGTAAGTTTTATGTGACATGTATGTCTTCCTTATGAAAGCGTAAAGATTCAATTCGAGCTGAACACATATACTTAATTAAACATAAGGTAATAAATTATGAAAAGGTGGCAAGAAAAAGGGGGTTGATCTAGCATAATTAATTGGGTGGTAAAGTGAACAGAAAGCTAAATGTTAGTTTAACCAACATTGTTTGTACACATTTCCTTTGGCCTCAACTACCTATCCTTGGTTATAAGACTGTTACTTTCCTTCTAGTATAGAGAGGCTATCTTTCACGTAGGTATTTTATCTCCTGCTTATAAGAAAAAAAAGAAAGTTCAGAGTGTTTTGTCTTGCGTTTGCTGTTTTATAAGTACCTTTAACTCAAAATAGTCTATATGCTAAAGTGACATATTTTCGGGCATCATGTTCTGAACTCCTTTACTATCATATTAAGTTAAATGAAAAAATGAAGGAATAATGGCATATGTGACTAGTTGCAAGATTGTTTCATTGTAGGAGTTGCAATATTCGTAAAAATGAAGCTGGGTACTATGGGTTTATTTTGTGAAATGGATCCAAAAGTAGAATTTAATTATGGCTGAATAGCCCTCAGCGCTTGATTTTCAATATGCATGTTTCACTCAATTTAGTACTTAAATTTTGCTAAGTTAGTGCTTAGCACCACTGATTCTTATTTGTTTTGTTTTTGGTTTGGTTTTGGTCATTCTCAAGAATACTGATAGTCTTCTTGTTTATAGTCTCTTTTGTCACTGTAGTATTAGAGCTTAATGTTATTGGTGTCTTAACATCTGAAAGTTAAATGTAGACAAGAGTTTCTATAAGAAGTTTTTTATATTAATTTACCCATTGATTAAAAAGAGCAGAAAGACAAAAGAAGACATATACATGGCCAATAAACATATGAAAAAAAAGCTCATCATCACTGGTCATTAGAGAAATGCAAATCAAAACCACAATGAGATACCATCTCAGACCAGTCAGAATTGTGATTATTAAAAAGTAAGAAAACAGTAGATCCTGGCAAGGCTGTGGAGAATTAGGAACACTTTTACACTGTTGGTGAAGTGTAAATTAGTTCCATCATTGTGGAAGATAATATGGCGATTCCTCAAGGATCTATAACCAGAAATACCATCTGACCCAGCAATCCCATTGCTGAGTATATACCCAAAGGATTATATGTCATTCTGCTATAAAGACACATGCTCATATATGTTTATTACAGCACTATTTAAGTCAAATGTCCATCAATGATAGACTAGATAAAGAAAATATGGCATGTATACACCATGGAATATTATGCAGCCATAAAAAAGAATGAGTTCATGTCCTTTGCAGGGACGTGGATGAAGCTGGAAGTCATCATCCGCAGCAAACTAGCACAGGAACAGAAAATCAAACACTGCATGTTCTTACTCAGAAGTGGGAGTTGAACAATGAAAACACATGGACACAGGGAGGGGAACATCACACACTGGGACCTGTCAAAGGGTAGTGGGTAAGGGGAGAGAGAGCATTAGGACAAATAGCTAATGCATGCAGGGCTTAAAACTAGATGATGGGTTAATAGGTGTAGCACACCGCCATGGCACATGTATACCTATGAAACAAACCTGCGCGTTCTGCACATGTATCCCAGAACTTAAAGTAGAAATTTAAAAAGCAGAAAGAGAGAGTTAAAACACAATGTGTTTTATACCCTGTGTAGTGGCATGTATCCACTTCTGAGCACTACAACAACAACAGCAACAACAATAATAAATCATGATAGAGTACGGGATGCAGGCTTTGGAGTTTGCCCGACATTTGAGTTTGCCCTACATGAGTACCACCATTTCTCAAAATGGACACCAGGAAAATAGTGGGGAAAAAAAAAAAAAAAAGCATATTCTGCTTGATTACTAAATGATCTTCCTTACAGATGGGGGAAGTTAATTCATCTTCATTCTAGGGTTGAAGCTAATTTACAGGCCTCAAACCATGAAAGCAAAAAATGAATACAGCAGAATGAGTAGAAACACTTTTTAACTTACGCTTTATCTGATCATTTCTTTTTTTTTTTTTTTTTTTTGTCATATGTTCAATACCTGCTAAACCTGTGGCATGTACAGAGGACTGGCTTGGAGTAAGAGATAAGTGTTTCTGTTTTTCTGATGATACCAGAAATTGGACAGCCAGTAAAATGTTTTGCAGTTCACAGAAATCAGAACTTGCTCAGATTGATACACAAAAAGATATGGTAAGAAAACAGAAAAGTCTTCAGTAATTTCAGAGATTACATTTTTATAAAAAGATAATGAAAGCAGTAATAGCTAATACTATAATACAACTGAGCCTTGAACAATATGGGTTTGAACAGTGTGGATCCACTTATACATGGATTTTCTTCCCTCTGCCACCCTTGAGACACCAAGAGCAACCCATCCTCTTCTCCCCTTTCTTTAGTCTACTCAGTATGAAAACAATGAGGATGCAGACACTTAGGATGCTTCACTTCCACTTAATGAATAGTAAATAAATTTTCTCTTCTTTATGATTCCTTAATACCATCTTTTCTCTAGCTTTGTTTTTAGTGAGAATACAGTATATAATTCAAATAACATCCAAAATATGCATGGATTTACTTTTATATTATCAGTAAGACTTCCAGTCAACAGTAGGCTACAAGTAGCTATGTTTTCTGTTTTTGTTTTCTTTTTAAGAAAGGGTCTCACTCTATTGCCTAGGCTGAAGTGCAGTGGTGCAATCTCAGTTCACTGCAGCATTGAAATCCTAGGCTCAAGCAATCCTCCCACCGCAGCCTCCTGAGTAGCTGGGACTACAGGTGCACACCACACTGTCTGGCTAATTTTGTTTATTTTTTGTAGAGATGAGGTCTCACTACATTGCCCAGACTAGTCTCAAACTGGGCTTAAGCAAGCCTCCTGCCTCAGTCTCCCAAAATGCTATAATTAGCTTGAGCTACCATGCCCAGCATGGTTGACTTTTTGAGTCAAAAGTTATGTAAGACTTTTGACTGCACAGGGGGTCAGTGCCCCTAACTGCCACATTGTTTAAGTCAACTGTCTATGACAATATGTGCTAAACAGTGTTCTAAGCACTGAAAGTATAAAAACTTATGTAATCTTCTAGTAACACCCATCAAGGAGTTATATAACTCTCCTTACTTTAGAGAGGGGAAAGTAGGTCACAGAAATGCTGTGTAACCCAGCCAATGTTACAGCCATAAGTTTTTGAGCTGGGATTTGAATCCAGGCAAGATGACTAGTGATGCCTTGTCCTTTACTGCAATGCACACTGTTTCTGTATCTAAATATCTTCACTAAATGTTCTTAGATTATTAAGTAGATTATTTTTTAAACTGTTTCAATTTGCAGCCTACCAAGCACAGACTGAAAAAAAAATAAAATACAGCTCTTGGAATTTAGAGACAAGGATATGAAGGAAATTTGTGCACTTTGAAGAAGTGAGTGAATTAATGGAAGTAAAGAAGGTGACACATGGACTCTAGGGACACAGAGTAAGAAAATAGACTAGTTAGTTTTTAAAGAAAGCTGGGGATTGGGTAGTGGGCAAGATTGCTGGCTGGAAGTAGTTGGTGTGCACAGCTCTCACGGAGAGGCACTGAAGGGGTAAGTAAATACAGCACTTTCAACTGAAACATCCAGGTTACACACAATGTAACTTATCATGGAAACAACTCAACCCATGGACAATGGAGAAAAGCAAGGCAGGCAGATGGCCAACCTGGGAATGACACAGAGCCAGGGGAACCTCTCCTTGCACAGGGAAGTGGTGAGTGAATGTCCAACCCCAGGATCGCATGCTGCTCCCCTGGATGTTTGCAACCCTCAGGTCAGGAGATCTCCTTGTGAACCAACTCCACTAGGGCCTTCAGTCTGACAGAGCTACCTAGAGCCTCAGGAGAGCAGCCACTCAGGCACATGCAGAGACCTGGGAGCCTTAGACAGGCTTTCCAGGCTTCTCAGCAAAAGTAGCTGCAACTCCAGCAAAGAGGGAGATTATACTACCTTATATGTCCCTAGTAAAAGGGCTGTATCCAGGGGGCTGAGCAGTGACATTCTGCAGGACCCACTTCCATGGCACCCCACAGGATAGGACCTACTGGCTTGGAATTCTAGCCAGCCATCAATAACAGCATTGCACCTCCCTCAGACAGCTCCTGGAGGGAAATGTGGCCTCCATCTTTGCTCTTTGGATGATTTAGCCATCCAACCTTCAGGCTTTGGAGAGTCCATGTTGTCCAGGGGCAGAAGTGGCCCCCCAGGACAGGACAGCTGCTTTACAAAAAAGTGGCCAGACTGCTCTTGTAAGTGGATACCCAATCCCATTCCTCCTCACTGGATGGGATATGCAATCAGGGTCGCTAGCCACCTCCTTCAGGTGTGTTTGGGCTGGTAATAGGTGTGTATCTGCCTGACACAGAGCTCACAGAGAGAGGGGCAGACCACCATCTTTGCTGTTTTGCAGGCTTCACCATTGGTACCTACAGGTATTAGAAAATCGGAGGTAAATAGGGACTGGAGATGGCCACCACCATGCCACAGCAGCCCTATGAAAAATTGGCCAGGCTATTACATGGGTGCCCAACTCCTTGTCTCTTGACTGGGAGGGTCCTCCAGGTTTCAGCCTCCAGCCACCCCTCTCCAGAGCTGTCAAGCCAGTAGCAGCTCTGGAATGTCCTGGACAGAGCCTTCAGGGGCAATGAAAACCTCTCTGCCACTGCCTCTGTCCTGGAACCACCTTTGCTGCCCTCAGACTAACGAAGGAGCAGAGACCCTAAGTCTCTTATCCACACCTCTAATAAGTTGCAGGAGAGGAGGCCAGTCCATCTTCACAGGCTCTGCCCACCCACCTTGACCAGACATGGAGCCCCCAGCTTGGGCCCACAGACAGACTCTCCATCCTAGGCTGATTGCACTGAATGATTGCTTACTTGCTTCTCTCTGGAATGAAGCTCCCAGGAGAAAAGCAAAAGGCTGTTGGCCTTAACCACTACTAAGGTCCCTTCCATTGCTGCCTCAAAGTTGGGGAGGAAACATAAACACTGAGATCACCCAAGAGCTGCAGTGGGCAGCCTAGGAGTGCCAAGACACAACCTACAGCCATCACTCACCCCTACAAAAACATACAAAAAAGAGGTCTGTTGACAGTAAGTACTAAATATGCACTGCAGTTAAAGTAACACCCACACAGAGAGATGAGAGAATTAATGCAAGAACTCCAGTAACTCAAATAGCCAGAGTGTCATGTTCTCCAAACAACTGCACCAGTTCTCCAGCAAGAGTTCTATCCAGGCTGAACTGACTGGTTAACAGTTGAATGATATTGAAGGACAGAAATTCAGTGCCATTCCTATCAAACTACTAATGACATTCTTCACAAAACTAGAAAAAATTATTTTAGAATTCATATGGAATCATAAAAGAGCCCAAATAGCCAAGGCAATCCTAGCAAAAAGAATAAAGCTGGGAGCATCATGTTATCTGACTGCAAACTATACTGCAGGGCTTCAGTAACCAAAACAACATGGTACTGGTGCAAAAACAGGCACATAGACCAATGGAACAGAATAGCCCAGAAATAAGGCCACACACCTATGACCATCTCATCTTTGACAAGCTGACAAAAACAAGCAGTAGGAAAAGAACTCCCTATTTAATCAGTTGTGCTGGATAACTAGCTAGCCATATGCAAAAGATTAGAAGCAGGACTCCTTTCTTATACAATATACAAAAGTCAACTGCATGAAAAGCCTGGAAGAAAACCTAAGCAATACCATCCTGGACATTGAAACAGGGAAATTTCATGACGACAACAAAAGCAATGGTAAAAAAAAAAAAAAAACCCAAAAAATTGCAAAAATTGAGAAGTGTAATCTAATTAAATGTAAGAGCTTCTTCACAGCAAAAGAAACTTTTAACACCGTAAACAGACAAACTGCAGAATGAGAGAAAATTTTTGCAAGCTATGCATCTGCCAAAACAAAGGAACTTAAACAAATTTGCAAGAGAAAAACAACCCTATTAAAATTGGGCAAAGGACATAAACAGGCACTTTTTAAAAGAAGACATACATGCCGCCAACAAACATGAGTAAAAGCTCAACATAATTGATAATTAGAAAAAAGCAAATCAAAACCACAGTGAGATATCATCTCACACCAGTCAGAATGGATATTAATAAAAAGCCAAAAAACTATAGATGCTGGCGAGGTTGCAGAAAAAGAAGAACATTTATACACTGTTGGTGGGAGTGAAAATAAGTTCGTGAAAATAAGTTCCACTACTGTGGAAAGCAGTGTGGCAGTTCCTCAGTGCTAAAAGCAGAACCACAATGGTTGCAGTGGTGTTTACATGATTGACTTTATAATTCTTTTGTTATGGATGAATTAATTGTTTTTAAATGTCTTTCCTTAACTAATAAGTCTGTCTACTTTTATTTTTGATCTAAAATTACTACTGACAGTTTCTATTTGGATTGGATAAGACTCACGTTTAATTAATTGCTTAATAAAGAAGTTTGTTCAGTACTTATGTAAATGATGTATGTAAAAACTTTCTAGTCCTCTCCTATTGATCTCAATTAGCACATTGTTGTGATTAACCCAGAATTATGTGATGACAGACATGACAGATATAACTATTGGTTAATGGCTCAATACCTGGGTGATGAAATAATCTGTAAAACAAATCTTCATGACACAAGTTCACCTATGTAACAAACCTTCACATATACCCCAGAACCTAAAATAAAAGTTAAAGAACAAAAAGCTGATGAAGAGGTTTGTGGTTCAACAGCAAAAAGCCAATAGAGGAATGACTAAATCCATCACTTAATATATTTCGTTCAGTAAATTATATTCATATAGAAGTAAGTTTCACATCTAATTACATAAAAACAGTATCAGTGACATTCATATTGTAGTATATAATCAAAGTAATTTATCCTTGGGTTTTTCTATTCTAATAGTACTTATACTTTCCATTAAACTCGTACCCCTGCAATCCTTCTTCTATGATTTTTGGAAGAGTACCTGTGCACACAAAAATATACATAAACATTAGTTCTCTATCATCCTTGAAGAAGATGCTGTATCAGATCTCATAGAACTTGCTAAGGTCTTATATTGTCATCTAGGCAAATTTAACATCATATTAATATATACCTCATGTCATTCAATCTGTGACTAGAACGTATTAATGGTTTAGGAATTTGAACTTGAAGGAAATAAACTCAAATATGGTTTTTTCATTAATTTCCAACTAGAGACATGAAAGTTACCTTTAAAGATAATCAGAGTGTAGCTCAGCATCAATTACTTGATTATAGCCCAACTATTTGAAGATATTTAAGATGCAGAGAAGCAAAATGAAAATCTTTCTGACAAAACTAACTGAAATATCAATGTCTGTGCTGTTTGTTATTATAGAAGCCTCCGAGAAGACAAATCAGAATGTGAATCCTAAAAGATGGAATAATTGGAGGGTAGGAAGCATGTTCAGCAATGTACTGTAACATGTTAAGTAATTGATGATTCCCTTTGCTTTGTGAAAGGAATTTTTGAAGAGGTTCACAGGAACTGATACGTACTGGATTGGACTAAGCAGGAAACCAGGAGATTCTTGGAAATGGACAAATGGCACCATATTCAATAATTGATGAGTTTCCAGTATATTAGGAATGTTCTTATTCTGATGTTGTATAAAAATTTCTAAATCATTTTCAGTTGTATTATAAACAAATCTTTCTCTATTCTAAGTGTAATTAACTTTTCAGTCTCCTATCTATGACATGGGCCCTTTCACATTGAAACACATGCTAGAGTAACCCATTTTCTTCTCACCTTGTTAAATAACACATGGTGAAATTTTCCATTTTTATTTTATTTGTTATCTTTATTGTCAAGCTCTTGCTTTACAATAAGCTCTTGCTTGACAATAAGTGCTCTTTTGTAATTCAAATTCAACCATTCTCCCAATTTCAAACCAAAACTCGTGTATTACTTGTACCTCTTTCCACCTAATTAAGTTTATATAAGATCTCTTTGTCTTTAAAGAGTTAAAGACCTTATAATTGTCTTTAACATTTCAAATGTCTGCCACAATGAATATTATTTATTTTTATTTATTTGTTGCTTATTTTATTTATTTCTGTAAACATTTCCTGAGTGAATTAAAATTGTTAAAAGTGTTTCTTGGGATAAACCAGTTAAAGATTGTGTAGTTGTCTTTAGCTTTCCAAATGTTCATCATAAGAAACATTGTATTTATTTTTTTAATTTTTGTTTATTTTTTATTAGTTTACTTTTTTATTTATATAACTGTTTCATGGATACATATGTATTTCTGCCTTATTATTTTAGTTAAGTGCTAGATAAGAAAAACAACCAATAATATAAATATTGAAATATGCAAGACAGGACAAATTATATTTATAAATAAGAAAAGATTTGGTTGTCAACAAAGGAAACATTTAAAAAACTATATATGTATATATAAAAATATAATTTTACTGTAAGTTCTGGGATACAAGTTCAGAATGTGTAGGTTTGTTATATAGGTATGTATGTGCCATAGTGTATTGCTGCACCTATCAACCCATCATCTAGGTTTTAAGTGCCACATGCATTAGCTACTTGTCCTAATGTTCTCCCTCCCCGCATCCTCCAACCCCCTGACAGACCTGGGTGTGTATTGTTACACTCCAGGTGTCCATGTGTTCTCATTGTTCAACTCCCACTTAAGAGTGAGAACATCCAGTGTTTGGTTTTCTGTTCCTGTTTACTTTGCTGAGGATGATGGCTTCCAGATTTATCCATGTCCCTGCAAAGGACAAGATCTCATTCCTTTTTATGGCTGCATAGTATTCTGTGGTACCACTATGTGCCACATTTTCTTTAACCAGTCTATCATTGATAGCCCTTTTGGGTTGATTTCATACCTTTGCTATTGTAAATAGTGCTGCAATAAATATATGTGTCCATGTGTCTTTATAATAGAATAATTTGTATTCCTTTGGGTATATATCTAGCAATGAGATTGCTGGGTCAAATGGTATTTCTGGTTCTAGATCATTGAGGAATCACCACAGTCTTCCACAATGGTTGAACTAACTTACATTCCCACTAACAGTGTAAAAGCATTCCTATCTCTCCACACCATCACCAGCATCTATGGTTTCTTGAGTTTTTGATAATTGTCATTCTGACTGGCATGAGATGGTATCTCATTGTGGTTTTGATTTGCGTTTCTCTAGTTATCAGTGATGCTAAGCTTTTTTTATATATGTTTGTTGGCTGCATAAATGTCTTATTTTGAGAAAGTGGCTCTTTATATCCTTTGCCCACTTTTTGATAGTTTTTTTTTTCTTGTAAATTTGTTTAACTTCCTTGTAGATTCT
This sequence comes from Sapajus apella, assembly GCF_009761245.1. Classification (NCBI taxonomy): domain Eukaryota; kingdom Metazoa; phylum Chordata; class Mammalia; order Primates; family Cebidae; genus Sapajus; species Sapajus apella. Next base: position 62,607 of record NW_022437199.1, read on the forward strand.
GGATGTTAGACCTTTGTCAGATGGGTAGATTACAAAAATTTTCTCCCATCTTGTCAGTTGCCTGTTCACTCTGATGACACTTTCTTTTGTTGTGCAGAGGCTCTTTAGTTTAATTAGATTCCATTTGTCAATTTTAGCTTTTGTTGCAATTGCTTTTGGTGTTTCAGTCCTGAAGTCTTTGCCCATGCCTATGTCCTGAATGGTATTGCCTAGGTTTTCTTCTAGGGTTTTTATGGTTTTGGGTTTTACATTTAAGTCTTTAATCCATCTTGAGTTAATTTTTCTGTAAGATGTAAGGAAGGGATTCAGTTTTAGGTTTCTGCATATGGCTATCCAGTTTTCCCAGCACCATTTATTAAACAGGGATTTTTTTTCCCATTGCTTGTTTTTGTCAGGTTTGTCAAAGATCAGCTGGCTGTAGATGTGTGGCATTATTTCTGAGGTCTCTGTTGTGTTCCATTGGTTTATATATCTGTTTTGGTACCAGTACCATACTATTTTGGTTACTGTGGACTTGTAGCATAGTTTGAAGCCAGGTAACGTGATGCCTCCAGCTCATTCTTTTTGTTTAGAATTGTCTTGACTATATGGACTGTTTTTTGGTTTTATATAAAATTTAAAGTATTTTTTTTCTAATTCTGTGGAGAATGTCAATGGCAGTTTGATGGGAATTGGATTGAATCTATAAATTACTTTGGTCAATATGGCCATTTTCATGATATTGATTTTTCCTATCCATGAAGGTGAAGTGTAAAAACATATTGTAAGCAGTCTCTTAGGTTTCTACTGCAGTTCGTTTCAAAAGTACCAAGTAAATATAAATCTTATTTTTAGTTTTTGAAAAATTACATTGACTAAAATTAGGCCAGAAATCTGATTTTTTAAATTTCAGAGATCTTTGAATTTGGGAAAAACTCTCTGTCTTTCTATATAGATAGAAAGGAAAGAAGGAAGGATGGAAGGAAGGAAAGAAGGAAGAAAGGAAAGAAGGAAGGAAGGGAAAGAAGGAAGGAAATAATGGTTTCCCCGTCTTTATATATCTATGTGTGTCTGTCTGCCTATCTACAAATTGTTTTAAATAGGGTTACAGATTTTAACTCCAACAAACACTTAAAACACTGCAGAAACATACTGCAGTTAAGTCTTGTTTTCCCTTAGCATGCCAGATATTTTAGTGTAGCATATGAAGATGGGTATATTTTCTGGGAACTCACTGTTTGGTATAATATATTTGGAATCATTCCATTGTTAATTGTCTTTTTGATTACAGCTCTATGTGGTTTTCAGACTGATTTAGAATGTTCTTTTTCAGGTTGGAAATTACAGGGAATGGATCCTTTGCTTTCTTGAGTGCTGATGGAGTCCATAGTTCCAGAGGACTTATTGATATCAAGTGGATTTGCAGCAAATCTAAATAGTTTTACTTCAGCAAACATTGTGTTTCTAATTTTTTTTTAACTTTCCATTTTGGGGTACATGTGCAGATCATGCAGGATGGTTGCATAGGTACATACATGGCAATGTGGTTTACTGCCTCCATCCCCCATCAGCTATATCTGGCATTTCTCCCCATGTTATCCCTCCCCAACCTCCCTACAATCCCCCCCTCAACAAAACTTGAAAATAACTATCACATTTCTAAGATAAAAAGAAAAGCTACTAGAGGGATTGTTGGCAAGCTAGCTGAATAGGAAAAGCTCTGGTGGGCAGCTCCCAGTGAGAGCAATGCAGAAGGCAGGTGATTGCCACATTTCCAACTGAGGTGCCTGTTTCATCTTATTGGCACTGGTTAGACAATGGATACAGCCCAAAAAGGGTGACCCCAAGCAGGGTGGGGCATCGCCTCACCCGGGAAGTGCAAGGGATTGGGGAACTCCCTCTTCTAGCCAAGGGAAGCCATTAGGGACTATCCCCTGCACTCCAGATACTGCACTTTTCCCATGGTCTTCACAGCCTGCACACCAGGAGATTCCCTCCAGTGCCTACAGTACCAGGACCCTGGGTTTCCAGCACAAAACTGGGCAGCCATTTGGGAACACACCAAGCTAGCCACAGCAGTTTTTTTTTTTTTCCATACCCCAGTGGCACCTGGAACACTAGTGAGACCAGAACCGTCTACTCCCCTGGAAAGGGGGCTGAAGCCACGAGCCAAGTGATCTGGCTCGGCACATCCCACCCCCACAAAGACCAGCAAGCTAAGATCCACTGGCTTGAAATTCTCACAGCCAGCACAGCAGCCTGAGCTCAACTAGGACATTCAAGCTCAGTGGGAGGAGGGGCATCTGCTAATCGTGATGCTTGAGTTGGTGGTTTTAACCTCACTGTTAAAACAAAGTCGCTGAGAAGTTCAAAGTAGGTGGAGCCCACGGCAGCTCAGCAAAGCCTCTGCAGGCAGGCTGTGCCACTAGACTCTTTCCTTGTTAGGCAGGGCATCCCTGAAAAAAGGCAGCAGCCTGTCAGGGACCTATAAATAAAGCCCCCGCCTTCCTAGGACAGAGCACATGGGAAAAGGGACGATTGTGGGTACATCTTTGGCAGACTTAAACATCCTTGCCTGGCAGCTCTGAAGAGGGCAGCAGATCTCCTGGCACAGTGTTTGAACTCTGATAATGGACAGACTGCTTCCTCAAGTGGCTTCCTGACTCCCATGTATACTACCTGGGAGACATCTCCCAGCAGGGGCCAACAGATGCCTAATACAGAGAGCTCTGGCTGGCATCTAGGGGGTGCCCTTCTGGGACGAAGTTACAGAGGAAGGAACAGGCAGCAATCTTTGCTGTTCTGCAGCCCCTGCTGGTGATTCCCAGGCAAGCAGGGTCTGGAGTAGACCTCCAGCAAACTCCAGCAGACCTGCAGCAGTGGGGCCTGACTGTTAGAAGGAAAACTAACAAACAGAAAGAAATAGTTTCAACATCAACAGAAAGTATGTTCACTCAGAGACCCCATGCAAAGGTCACCGACTTCAAAGACTAAAGGTAGATAAATCCACAAAGATGGGAGGAAATCAGTGCAAAAAGGATGAAAATTCCAAAAACCAGAACACCTCTTCTCCTCCAAGGGGTCAGAACTCCTCACCAGCAAGGGAACAAAATTGGACAGAGAATGAGTTTGACAAATTGACAGAAGCAGGCTTCAGAAGGTGGGCAATAACAAACTTCTCTGAACTAAATGTGCATGTTCTAACCTGATGCAAGGAAGCTAAGAACCTTGAAAAATGGTTAGACAAAATGCTAACTAGAATAATCAGTGTAGAGAAGAACATAAACCACCTGACAGAGCTAAAAAACACAGCATGAGAACTTCATGAAACATATACAAGTTTCAGTAGCTGAATCAATCAAATGGAAGAAAGTATATCAGAGAGTGAGATCAACTCAATGAAATAAAGCTAGAAGACACATTAGAGAAAAAAGTGAAAAGAAATGGACAGAGCCTCCAAGAAATATGGGATTATGTGAAAAGACCAGATCTACGTTTGATCAGTCTACGTGAAAGTGACTGGGAGAATGAAACCAAGTTGGAAAACACTCTTTAGGATATTATCCAGGAGAACTTCCCCAACCTAGCAAGGCAGGCCAACATTAAAATTCAGGAAATACAGAGAACACCACAAAAATACTCCTCAAGAAGAGCAGTCCTAAGACACATAATCATCAGATTCACCAGGGTTGAAATGAAGGAAAAAATGTTAAGGGCATCCAGAGAGAAATGTTGGGTTACCCACAAAGGGAAGCACATCAGATTCACAGCGCATCTCTCAGCAGAAACTCTACAAGCCAGAAGAGAGTGGGGACAAATATTCAACATTCTTAAAGAAAGGAATTTTCAATCCAGAATTTCATATCCAGCCAAACTAAGCTTCATAAGTGAAGAAGAAATAAAATTCTTTATGGACAAGCAATTGCTGAGAGATTTTCTTCAGTCCTGCCTTACAAGAAGTGAAGAAAGCACTAAACATGGAAAGGGACAACCAGTACCAGCCACTGCAAAGACATTACAAATTGTAAAGGACCATCAATGCTATGAAGAAACCACATCATCTAAAGGGCAAAACAACCAGCTAGCATCATGATGGCAGGATCAAATTCACACATAACAATATTAATTTTAAATGTAAATGGACTAAATGCCCCCAGTTAAAAGATTCAGTACTCATCGGTGTGCTGTATTCAGGAGACCCATCTAACATGCAAAGACACACATAGGCTCAAAATAAAGGGATGGAGGCATATTTACAAAGCAAATGGAAAGCACAAAAAAGCAGGTGTTGCAATCCTAGTCTCTGGTAAAACAGACTTTAAACCAAAAAAGATCAAAAGAGACAAAAATGGCACCACATAATGGTAAAGGGATCAATGCAACAAGAAGAGCTAACTATTCTAAATATATATGTACCCAACACAGGAGCACCCAGATTCATAAAGCCAGTTCTCAGACCTACAAAGAGACTTAGACTCCCACACTATAATAATGAGAGACTTTAACAAAGAAATGGCATGACTATAGTCATGTGCCTGGTCTACTATTACACCAAATGCTTAGAAGGAGTTAAAATCCAAGAAGTAGAAAACACATGTGATAGATGAGGGAGGCAGATAAGGGAAGAGCCTCAGAGAATCTCTGACCCACCCCAAAAGTGTTTATATCAGGTGCTTTTGTGCAGATGAGGGAACCTGCACAAAATGGACTAGGGGCTTGCTTGCACACTGGGAGAATGGGGTGGAGCTACCAGGAATTCAAACCTTATGCAGGTAGGGGAGCCTGGCCTCTTCCGCTTGTGTGTGTGGTGGCCTGTTATTCAATATGCCAGCTGGGACTGTTGGCAGGACGCCTCCCTCCACTTTTTTTTTTTTTTCTGAGCACTTTCTTTTGATAAATTCTGCTCTCCTCACTTTTCAATGTGTCCATGTGCCTAATTTTTCCTGGTTGTGTGACAAGAATCTGGATTTTAGCTGAACTAAGTTGCAAAAATCCTGCATCACATAGAAAAAGTGACAAAATGAGATTAAATTTAATTTTTTAGTATACTGAAAAATAAGGTTTTTGGTTTTCCATTAAAAATAAAAACCCCAGAAACAGAGAATAGCATGCTAGTTTCCAGAAGCTAGAGGGAAAGCAAAATGGGAAATTGTTGCTCAAATCACAGAAAGTTTCATTTATACAAGATTAATAAGTTCTATAAGAGGCTGGGCACAGTGGCTCATGCCTATAATCTCAGCACTTTGAGAGGCAGAGGTGGGCAGATTACTCGAGGTCAGGAGTTTGAGACCAGCCTGGCCAACATGGTGAAACCTTGTCTCTACTAAAAATACAAAAATTAGCTGGCCATGGTGGCACATGCCTGTAATCCCAGCTACTCAGGAGGCTGAGGCACAAGAATTGCTTAAATCTGGGAAGTGGAGTTTGCAGTGAGCTGAGATCACACTACTGTACTCCAGCCTGGACAATAGAGCGAGACTCCATTTCAAAAAAAAAAAAGAAAAATTAAGAAATTGCATTTCATGTTGTGTTCTTATAAAAATAAAACCAGGTAGACACAAAGACCATGAGGTGATGAATATGTTTAGTACCTTAGTTGTGGTGATGGCATCTCAGGTATATACGAACTCACTGGAAAGTATACAATAGGTATGTGCAATATTTTGTATATCAGTTTGACCTCAATAAAGCTCTAAAGAATAAATGTATTAAATATAAGTTATTGTATTTTTATTTAAAAGCATTACATTAACATTTTATATTTGGATAGAAAATGAAATAAATTTGTATTTCACTAAAGAAAAAAATAGGCACTGTTAACATCCATACATATTTCTTTCAATTCTTATATTTTCATGCACAGATTTGCTTTTATTCTTTTCTGTTGTTTAAGTATTTGGCCACATGATTTTATTTTATTTTATTTTATTTTATTTGTATAAATTTAAGGGGTACAAGTATAATTTTGTTACATAGATATATCACATAGTGGTGAAGTCTGAGCTTTTAGTTTATCCATCACCTGATTAGCTTGCATTATACCAATTAGGTTATTTCTCAACACCCACTCCCCGCCAAACACTTCAGGCTACAATACACAAATGAAAAACTTAACAATTATTCCATGCTTTGAATATTATATTTGTACATATGTTGCTTCTTTCCTTCTCATCTACCACATAGCACATATAGTTAAAAAACATTCCTTTCAAGTTGTCTTATTCTATGCTATTTTAAATGCAAAAAATATGAAACTGTTGAATAACTATTAGCTTTTTATTTAGCTTTTATTGTACAGCCATGGAAAAGACAAAACAGAAATTCAAGTATGGAGTAAAAGTTCTGTTCAGAAGTTGTCTTTATGGTCATTTTAGGACAAAATACTTTTCTCCTATGTAGATAATGTCTGTTAGCAGAAACTTTACTTTAAAAACCCAAGTCTTTAAAATCTGGCTCTGCTTTAACATGTAAGGTATTTCTACATTTTGTTGTACATTTACACAGTACTGGTTCTACTGCGTGTCAAGATCGCATCTCTCTGGCAAATGCCATTAAATGTGGAGCTACAGTCTTCAGAATACACCTGCTTTCCTGTGATAACGGCACAGCTTCTGTCATCAGTTGGTCCAATAACCGAAAACCTAAGAGATAAAGAAAAGATTTTTGAGCATCTAACTTAAAATGATGATAGTATCTTTTTTTTTTTTTTTTTTTTGAGACAGAATCTAGCTCTGTTGCCAGGCTGGAGTGCAGTGGTGTCTGAGCTTACTGCAACCTTCCACTCCCTGGTTCAAGCTATTCTCCTGCCTCAGCCTCCCAAGTAGCTGAGATTACAGGCACATGCCCCCACACCCAGCTAATTTTTGTATTTTTCGTAGACATGGGGTTTCACTATGTTGGTCCGGTTAGTCTTGATCTCCTGACCTCCCAAAGTGCTGGGATTACAGGCGTGAGCCACTGTGCCCAACCCGATGTTAGTATCTTTTAAAGTTTTCTCCAGCCAAACTTTTATAGGTAATTCTTCGGCAGCCAACATTTTACACATGTTTTAGAATGGAATTTTCGTTGCTAATGCAACCTCTTCTCCTCTTTCCTATCTTAGTAACAATGCCATGCTAGCTCAAGCTAGACTAGAAGACACCCCAGCTTCTTCCTTACCTCTCAAACCTCTCATTGCATGTACCTGCAAGACCTGAGTATTCGATTTCCAGATTATCCCTTCTATCCATTCACTTCTCCCAGCTTCTCAATTTAGACTCAAGCTACCATTGTCTCTCCCTCGTCTCTAGTCATAGCCTTCAAACTGTCCCCCATAGTTTCAGTTTTGTCTCTCATCTACTCGTTTTCCACATAGTAGCATAAATAATTTTGTGTATGGTAAGTAGATGCCAAAAATAAATGTTTTCAATAAAAACTACACAGTGATAGATATACTATAACAATGTGAGTTGGGAGGCAGCCACCCAGGATTTTGTTTAAGTCAAAGTAAAAACTATTAGATGACTCTTAAATTTCTTACATAACTTCCACAATATAAGGTAGGACGACACATGATGTATGAATGAAATGACTTTGAAGAGAGCTATTTCATAAACTATTTTTGCTAGTTACTAATGATAATTTAAGAAAATACAAACAACACTATCATAACCACCTGCATGTGTGTTGTTTCCTTTAAATTATAAAAGCTTTTAAAAGGGATATGTTACCTTTATAGTAATACTAGTTTCCTAAAAAGTAAAACAAAATTAATATAAATTATAACAAAAATTAATAAGAAATATTACTTATTTTTCAAAGATTGTATTAAAAGCAGGTCCAGGAAATGGACACAGCTTCATATGTTAGTTTTATGTTTACGAAGGATGATAATAAATGTAGAATAGATGTACCTAGAAGTAGATAACTATCAACTGAAATGAACTATCACTCCATGTTCTTTGCTCCAAACTTACTACTCTCAAATGTTCTGGTAATATGACTAGTAAATGAAAGCACAGAAGAAAATGTCTAAATGTGACACTTCAGAATTTTAAAGTACTCTTACATGCAATACTTCATGTTCACATAAGAACAATGTAAACAAAGTACCATTGCTCTTTTTATACTGATATACAGGTATCAGGCTGGAAGTGGTGGCTCACACCTGTAATCTCAGCACTTCGGGAGGCTGAGGTGGGTGATAGTTTGGAGTTGGAAACCATCCTGGGCAACATGGAAAAAACCCATCTCTACAAAGCATACAAACATTTAGCCAGGTGTACTGGCACACACCTGTAGTCCTAGCTACTCTGGAGGCCAAGGCAGAAGACTTGCATTATCAAGTGAGCTATGATCATGCCACTGCACTCCAGCCTGGGAAGGAAGGAAGGGAGGGAGGGAGGGAGGGAGGGAGGGAGGAGATCAACATGTTTAGTTGAATTTCTGAAGGTCAAAAATTTTTGAATTCATGTTTTTTGATTTCAACTTTAGACCTTTCTACCTATTCCAGCTGCTTTTATTTACAGGCGAATTTTGTCTTTGCATTTACCACATAAAAAGATTTGCATATTATTTTAAATGAGATTTAAATCAGTTTAGAAATTTAAAAATTATGAATTTTGGACAATTAAAATGCCAAGTGACAAATGTTTTCCATCCCCATTTTTCAAAAGCAGTTAATATAAAAGAAGAGAGGAAGCAAAAAAACAAAAGGTAGGGGGAAGGAAAAAAGAAAAGAGCTAGAAAGGAAAAAAAATTAAAGATGAGGGAAAATGGAGAAAGAAGGACAAAAAGAATGGAAAGTAAGGAAGCGTAATTTAAAAAATAATTCTATAAATAAACATTATCACCCCTCCCTTACAAATAATTACTCACAATTGTGGAACTAAAAAGCGTTCATCTATCCACATCCATAGGTTTCCGTGGGATGTAACATGCAATCCAATCCAACCAAAATGCCCAGGTTTTAAACTGTTCTGTATGAACTTCTGCAGAGAAGATGGTGTTTTTATTCATTTATTTGTTTAAACAAATTTGGGTGTCTTCTACAGAGTAAATCTCTGTGCCAGGCATTAATAAAATATATGTTTTATATACATTAGCATTTTCATAAACAATAGTAACTACCTTATGGCTAACACATGTTCAAAAGCAATGACAGTAAACCTCCCATGCTTCTTAGACAGTGAACCTGCACCTAGCAAGCTTTCTTTGTGAAGTTAAATCCTGTTTTTGATTTCTCACCAGCTCATCCAAATTTTGAATCACCAGTAAATGCGCCTGTAGCTGTGTGCAATCATGTTGACTCTCTTTCCACGTTTTAAAAGAAGTTGAAAAATGGTAACATTTCCCTTGGTTCAATAGCCAATCATTTGGGCACAAATAATTATGTCCTGAAAGAAAACATAGGGGAAAATTAAACTTTATAGCCAACTGGGAAGATATAAATATTATCAAATGTGATTTCTTGGAAAACAGTTTTCCAACTAATTTTTTGTCATTAAAGAAGCAGTTCTATAAAATGAAAATAATTTACTAACCTGTCTATTTCCTGGAATTGGACAGGGTTTTGGATGATGGAGTAGGGGAGAACAAAGCCTGTGGATTCTGATTCCCACAATCAGAGGAAGCAAATTATAACATTTTTGACAGTTAATTACCAACTGAAAAAGTAAAAGCTTATTGTTTAATTTCCTCCACTATCTGATTCTAAGTCCTTTGACATTTCAAGATTGTCTTTGCAACCTGTATTTCATGTCTGTGAGATTACTTATTATTACTGATGCATTGGGTACTTATTCTCCTGTGCTTTTCATTCATACTGTTACCTTAGCCTTGAGTAGCCTCCTCTTCCTTCTTTACCTGCTTTTTCTTTAATGTACAACTATATTTCCACCTCAAAAAGGAAGCCTTGAACCAGGCAATTTCTGCTGTCTGTAAAACTCAACACTTAGGTATCATACCTGATATCTTCGCTAAAGCAAAGGACAAATAATTTACATCCTAATCACTTGTAAACATCTCCATATCTTCCACATGATTGAAAGGTTTGTGAGGTGGGACTGTCACATTGATCTTTGAATCTCTTATCATTCAGCACTTTGTATGTAATAACTGATTGTTGTTGAATGGTTGGATTAAATATTTCTAAGTTAAAGCATGTTGTATTTTCATTGCTAATATTTTAGTATATCAACTATATAAGCCTAAAATTTTATTTAAAAATTAATTTTGGAAATTATATGTCCAGCCAAGTTTAAAAAAGTAACCCGAGCAGGTACAACTTGAAAAAGGTTATTATGACCTAAATTTAGATTTATGAAACTTCATATATATTCTTAACTCATTAATACATGCTATATCAGGGCAAGTGTTGCCAATGCTGAAAAATTATAATTTAAAAAAAATTGTGAAAAGATTCAGGATAACTGAATTGTAATTTCAGTTATCCAAATACATAGCTGTTTGTTAAAAGGTATAAAATGACCTCTAATATACCTCTCAAGTTACAATTTGAGAGGAGATATTTATTAATGATTATTAGTGAGAAGGTGTCATTTAGGTTAAATAATTTCATTATGTAGATTTTGACAGACTGGTCAATGAAGTACTACTACAGTGCTGCAAAACACAACAAAAATATTCCAAATGATCAGTGTAGCATGGTGGGGACGCTAACTGTCCAAAAGAGTTATTGTAGGTAACTCAGCTTGAAGTGCTATCTTCTATAAGAAGAAGAAATACAGGATGAAAATTCAGAAAAGGATTTATTGAACAACACTTTGCATCAGTTACTGTCTTAGATGCTTTACATAATAATAACAACATACACATACAGCTGTTGTTGTGGGCCAGGCAGGTTTCTAAGCATCTTATATACATTCAGTTTTTAAAATAACTTTGTAGAGTTAAATGACACCAGAGAAGTATGAAAAGGAAAATTCAGAATATAAGAAATTGTGCCCAACCATGACCTACCTTTTGACAAATAAATGGCAAAGAACAAATAAAAGGAGGAAACAAGGAACTATAAATTAAAAGAGGCATATTCTATAAATGGTCTATAAATTCAAGAGGCATATTAACCAAATGCAATTAAGTCTTTGATTATAATTCTTAGAAATCCAATGAAAAGAAAAGAAAGACATTTTAATGCTATTAGAGCATATTAAGAAGTTATTGCTAATTTTGTTAAGAATTGTGGTAGACAGAATTCCAAAATGGCTCCTTAGATCCAGCCTCTGGTGCACATGACCTTTGTAATTCCTTCGTGACTGTGGGTAAGACTGTGAATATGATGAAATGTCACTCACATAATCAGGTTATATTAGACAGCAAGATGACAGGATTTTGAAAACAAAACTAAAGAGTCCCCAGTCTGTTGATTTCGAGTTAATCTATAGAAAGACTATCCCAAGTAGGTCTCACTTAATCAGATGTAAGTCCTTGAAAGAGGGCTGAAGCCTTCCCTGAAGAGAGAGAGAGAGAACTCCTGTTGCCTTTAAAGAATTCAGCTTCCATGTTTCAAGAGGGTGTATGAGAGAGACACATGGCAAAGAAATGCAGAGGCCTCCAGGGGCTTAGAGGAGTTATGGCTGAAAGCTGGGAAGAAAGCGGTAACCTATATCCTAAACCACACGTAATTGTTCCAGCACCATGAGAGAGCTTGGAAGAGGAGCCTCAGCTCTAGAAAGATGGGTGGTCTGGCCAGCGTCACATCTACACTGCACTCCCTGTGAGACCCTGAGCAGAGGACTTAATTAAACTGGGCCGTGACTCCCAACTTGTGGGAACTGTGTGGTAACAAGTATATGCTGTTAAACTGCTGAGTGTGTGATAATTTGTTATATGCCAATCAAAAACAAATGCAGGAGTTGCAGTGATATTGTGATTGTGTATAGCAAAAGACATCTTTAGCTATAAGATTCACATACCGAAGTATTTAAATATTAAATGGTATGAGATCTAGTCACTAATATAATCTAGCTTGGGGGAGTGATGATGGTGGAGATATGGATGGAAAATATTGATGTGGAGATGGAAAATATTGTACCTTTCAAACAGGTACAAGGAGATTTATTATATAATTCACTCTACTTTCATTTATATTTATATAATAAAAATTTAAGTATATAATAAAATAAAACCTTATTAAGTAGGTGTCATTATAACCCCCAATTTACTGATGAAGAAATTGAGGTATATAGAGATTGTTTAACTCTATGTACTGATACAACATATAAGTATCAGAACTGAAATTCTAAGCCTGCTAGCATAGTACTATAGCCTATGCTCTTTTTTTTTCTTTTTTAATTATTGTACTTTAAGTCCTGGGATACACGTGCAGAAAGTGCAGGTTTGTTACATAGGAATACACGTGTCATGGTGGTATTCTGCATTATCCCCCCATCATCTACATTAGGTATTTCTCCTAATGTTAGCCTTTCCCAATCTCCCCCACCCCCTGCTATCTTCCCCTAACAACCCATCCCCCAACAGGCCCTGGTGTGTGATGTTCCCCTTCCTGTATCCATGTGTTCTCATTGTACGACATCCACTTATGAGTGAGAACGTGTGGTGTTTGGTTTTCTGTTCTTGTGTCTGTTATCTGAGAATGATAGTTTCCAGCTTCATCCATGTCCCTGCAAAGGGCACGAACTCATCCTTTTTTATGTACAGGCTGTGTTCTCATCCACTGCACTATACTGCCTCCACACTGCATTAGTGTATTAGTCAGTTCTCCTTAGCCACAACCAATGGCATTTGTGTGTGTGTCTGTGTGTGTGTGTGTGTGAGTGTGTGTGTGCAAGAGAGAGAGAGAGAGAGATTTAAGGTATTGGCTCATGTAGTTGTGGAGGCAGGCAAGTCCAAAATGTATAGAACAGGCCCTCAGGTTAAAAACCTGATATATCTTCAGTCTGAAAGGAAAAATTGATATTATATCTTCAGTCTGAAGGCAATCTGGAGGCCAAAATCCCTCTTCCTTTGGGGACCTCAGTAGTTTTTCTAAGACTCAGCTGATTGGAAAAGACCAGCCCACATTATGGAAGATAATCCATTTCATTCAAAATCTACAAACGTAAAATCCAATTTCATCTGAACATATCTTCCCAGTGACATCTAGGCTGGTATTTCACAAACTGTCTGGGTATATGGCCTAGCCAAGTTGACACAGAAAATTAATCATCACAGTTTGTTCAATCTACATGAAACATTCTATGATATAGTTATTATTATAATATCCCCATTCAAAAATCTAAAAAACTGATGCTTAATTTGCCTAAATTCATGTGACCAGTTGGCTGAAATCTCTTGATTCAAACATAGGTCTATCCCAAACCCACATGCTTCCCACTTACAGCCCACAGCCATTACACACCACACCTGTCATTGGCTGCTTGATAAATACGTGGCAAGTTAGGTATGGCAGGAAATCCGCTATCATCCTGTTGTTGACTCACTAGGAAAAACCCTATTTTCTTCCTTCGAGAAATCACCATAACCCTCCTTCCTTTCAACCATTTGAGATGCAGCAGTGGCTCTGAGGAAGAGGATGTCCTTTTCAGTCCCATACCTTCTTCACCAGTGCTGTTGGCTTAGTGTGTAACATGAGTGAATGCAGGAAGAGGGAAGTCAAAACTACATTTATCCCTGAGAGTAGCACATAACAAACAAAAAGAGCATACCTGATAGACTGCTGATATTTACATTCTGAGAGAAATCCATTTTTTTATCTGTACTCAGTGCAAAGAAAAGATATGAGAAACATTTAAAAATTAAAAGCAATCTAGATACATGAGAATAAAATACCAGCACGAAATGAAGGCATACTAATAAAAATTGTGAGTTTCTCTTTTCCTATGCCTCCACTCCTCTTCTTCCCCAGATTTAACTACTTTTCACCATATCTGTTTTTACTCCTTTAAGTGCAAATCACAATTCTAAATAATAAATGCAATTTTAGATTTCATATATGATGTTACATTTTTGTATATTATTTTCATTTTTCATGGTCTTTTAAATTGATGTTCTTACAGGCATGAGCTCCAGCACCTAGTCTTGATCTTATTTGTCCTTGTTGCAGACCAAAGAAAAATCTTTTGACCATACCATCAAGTTCCTTCAGCTTCCTAGGTGCATTATTTATAGTTTGTTTTCACATGGACAGAATTCACTGCTGGCTAGGAACACAGAACAGTTGTTAATTTGAAGAGTCTTTTAATTGTATTTTTGGGCTAGCTTCGTTCTATCTAAAATTAGCCACCCACCTCCCATGTTCTTTTTTGCTGTTGTTTTTCCGAAAGAATGACTAGGAAAAATATTTACTTGATTACTCTTGCTTTAATTCTAAGTTAAAATCAAGATTGATAATAAATTTGAAGGCATTGGTACAGTAGAGTGTTTTTAGGTACATTTAAAAATCTGATGCTGGCTGGGAGTGGTGGCTCATGCCTAATCCCAGCACTTTGGGAGTCCAAGGCAGGTGGATCACCTGAGGTCGGGAGTTCGAGACTAGCCTGACAAACACGGAGAAACCCGTCTCTACTAAAAATACAAAATTAGCCAGCATGGTGACACATACCTGTAAGCCTCCTACTCAGGAGGCTGAGGCAGGAGAATCGCTTGGGCAAAAGCCATTGTGTAAATGAACCAACAGATTGACAAAGCACCAACCTAAAAGAGCTTGGCTTAGAAAGTCTCACTTAATTACTTTGCTTAATTTTTTTTTTATTTCAAAGGTTATTTTGTTTTTAAATTTAATTGCCAATAAGCATTGTACGTATTCAAGAATTACCTTGTTTTAGACTTTCGTTTACCCTCTGACTCTCCTCTCGGAAATGGAGCTCTGACTGAGCTTAGCCATATGAACAGCTTCCATCTACATTGCAGCTGTCTTGTACATTTTTTTTGAACTAAGGTTCTCTCCATTGATTTATCCAGTAGCATTATTCTATTCAGCTTTCATTTTCTTTAAATTTTTCTCCCCTATCCATTCTATGTGCTTTGATTAATTTATTCTATTTTGTTATCATTTCTTGTTCTACAGATAGATTCTTGGGAGAGAGGAGATATAAATATTCACAGTCAATATTCCATTTTGACTGGAAGCCATGGAAAATTTTAAACGGGTCAAAATCCAAGGACACATTTTATAGAAGCACACATATTGTAATTGCTACTAGTTTATTAGAATAAAAAATATGGCCAGAAAAGATATTTCTCCGACTAGTAATTCATCAACATGTCAATTTTTTTTTTTTTTTTTTTTTTGAGACGGAGCTTCACTGTTGTTACCCAGGCTGGAGTGCCATGGCGCGATCTCGGCTCACCGCAACCTCCGCCTCCCGGGTTCAGGCAATTCTCCTGCCTCAACCTCCTGAGTAGCTGGGATTACAGGCACGCGCCACCATGCCCAGCTGATTTTTTGTATTTTTAGTAGAGACGGGGTTTCACTATGTTGACCAGGATGGTCTCGATCTCTTGACCTCGTGATCCACCCGCCTCGGCCTCCCAAAGTGCTGGGATTACAGGCGTGAGCCACCGCGCCCGGCGTAACATGTCAAAATTTTATTGATTTCTTCCCAATAGCGTTTCTCTATAAAAAAAATTATTGCATTGTTTATGTCATTTTACCATTTATACTTTGTTGAAGAGAAAACTGATTTACAAGAGAGCATGTTGGCCTGTAAAGATCATACTCAGTGTCTAACAAGCAACTATCTACTCCTGAATTTTAGGAGCATTTTTAAAGCCATAATAATTAGTACAGTGAATTCAACTTCTTAGAATTGCTGGTTAACAGAAAGCAATACCTACTTAGCTAGATTCATAAGAACTAAAAAATAATTGTTTAACATTGAATGCTAAATAAGTGAACATTTTCAGGTTATTGGTAATTGATTTCAATATAGCATTGAATACATTTGAGGTATATGATTGATATTCAGAAAAAAATATATTAAGTAGAATTCATATTTGATCTGAGAAAAGTCTGACATTTTCCCTTGTTGTATTAGGAAAAACAGGAAATTGCCCAATTGCCCAATACAAAAATACTTCTTACTAAGAAGTAAAGAATCTTCTACCCTAAAGAAGTTGCTTTAGGATTCATCTATTTTTGGAAATCTCATCTCAAAAGCCCCTAAAATATATTTCCTGTCATGTTATATGTAAGCCAGTACTCATTTTAGCTCACAGGCTTAAAGGCAGGACAAAAAATCAAAGAAACTATGAATTTCTTTGGTTGTTCAAATAGTATAGCTATGGTATACACATATAAATACCACTTCAGGAAGAAAAAAGTCTGGAAGTCTACCTAAAATGATTTCAAAGGGGTCTTAGAAAAAACTGTTTAAATAGTGACTTCACAAAGCGATACCAATGAGCATATACTCTTAGAAACA
Organism: Sapajus apella; assembly: GCF_009761245.1. Classification (NCBI taxonomy): domain Eukaryota; kingdom Metazoa; phylum Chordata; class Mammalia; order Primates; family Cebidae; genus Sapajus; species Sapajus apella. Next base: position 78,971 of record NW_022437199.1, read on the forward strand.
AAAATTACTAAATTTTTATTATAAGATAATAAAGTCAACCTGTATTGGGGGTTCTTTATAAGAAAAGATGCAGAATAAATACTAATTTTTCATTTAAGCATTTAATTTTTTTATTTTAATATAATTTTATAATATGACATATACCACTGGTCAGTTTAATTTACCAATTTTGGGCTATAATGTATATCATATCTTGGCATTAAGAGGAATGAAGGATCAACGTTTATCTTTTGAAAATGTTCAAAGAAACAAAAATTCATTACTCACACCAGATCAGATCAGTCGCTGTCATAATGAAAATAAGGATCCCAACGCATCCAAGTAAGAGCAGTAGACAATAACATTGTAGATACAGGGAGAAATCTGAAATGTTGAATTTTATTTCATGAATTTTAAAATTCTTGTGATTTTTCACTTTATGAACATTTTTCTGTTTCATTTTTTTAGAGAGATTATTCATGTTCATTTTAGATATGTCATTAGAATTTTTGATGAAATGAGAATGTGAAGATAAAAAAGTCGATAATCCCAAACCAAGGAGATACTATTATTATTTAATGTTTTGGATTGTACTGAGATGGCTTTGATAATTATTTGGTGGTGGTTTTGAAGACCTAAAAATGATGTCTTAAATTCCATGTCTATTATACATACAGATAAATATGACATATAGTTATACAAATTATATATATTTATTATAACATATTAATATATAAAATATAAATATATGCACTGTAAATGTATATAATACATTATTTTATATATGTAAATTATATAGAAAGAATAACATACAGAATATACATATCTATGTCAGGCACAATGATGTGTTTTACTCAATTTAGTGACTCAATGTAAGAAATAAAAGAGGGAAATAAGTATCTATTAAAGTTCTAGTACATACCAGTCACTGTACCGGGAATATTCACATTTTATTTCACTTTATACATGTAATACATTACATTTTTCTGGATTTGGCTTTCTAGACAGGAATCAGTTTCAGCCTAGGGCAGTATTAGATCTCCAGTTAATGATACTTACAAGGAATCTATGCTACAGCATTTCATTGCATTAGAGTTGACAAGAATAGTTTCCTTACAGAGGAATAAACAAGTAACCTCCAGAGAGGGTAAACAGGAACATATATTATAATCCTCTTTCAATTTTATCTACTTTCTTCTACATATTAGCACTTTTGAATAAATTAGATGTATACCCTTTTTCACAAAATTGCAACAGGTTTCTTTTACATGCAAACATCATATGATTAGTATCTCAATCTAGAATCATTCCAGCCAATTTGCCAGGCTAGTGGCCAAAAAGAAAGCAAAGTATTTGAGATACTCTGATAATTATTCCCTAGTTTTTATTATTTTATCTATAAGCAAGCACTTAATTTCATCATCTTGGTTGTACATTTCACAAAAAATTTGTCTTCTAAGTCATAATAAAAGTGCTGTTTCTCATATCTAATTACTGTGTGGATGCCTCACTTCAATAGGTTTTATGGATTTACTGCATCTGATTAGCTCTATATTATATACTTAGGGAACTGTACTATATGTAGCGTACCTTTTGAAATTTATCACTCAGTTGTCTGTATTACTAAGTCCAAAATAGTTTTCTTTCTTTTTCTTACCTGTAGATATTTCTGCTGTTCAAGGAAATATGGAAAGACTTCTACTTAACTGAAAATCATCAAAATACATTTCTGTAATTTTATGAGGAAATACCAATCATAGGTATATGGATCTGCAATTAATTGGTAATAAACAACAAGTGCTCATTCCATACATGCCAGGGAGGGAGACTTTAAAGTTCTTGCCAAATAAGATTTATAAAAAACCTAATAGATCAAAAATTAATATTTTTATGCAAGCCATGATTTACATACTGTATCAAGCCAGTGAACAGAGAGCTGAGTACCTGAAGTACAGTATGCTGGCCTGTCCTAGCAATGCTTGGCTAGATGCCATTGGCTTACAAGGGGCTATATGAAGAAATTGCCCTTCAAAATCTTTTAATGCTACTATTGCAAGAACAATAATTGTATTATTTTATGTGCTTCATGAGAACTCAGGAAAATATTTTTTTCTGAATGAAGATCAAGATTAATTATATCTGTCTTAAGAAATAGGTGTCACTTTATGTTATACACAATGTGAATTGAACAACTAGTCAGGCTTCCCTTATCTCAATAATAACAAGGAAGCTTAGAAGCAAATGCATGGCAAGAACGAACATGCCTATAGTAACCTTTCTGGCCCAATTTATTTTCCCACCCCTATCCTTCATTTATAATTTAAATAAATATTATCTTATATTTTATGTATCAATACTCAGATTTTAAGTCTCTGTACATATTGGTGTATTAAAAAGTAGGTTATAGATTAAAAATAGTAAATTTAGTTTAACATCCACATGAAAGCATCATTGGGTAGATTTTTCTTATTATAAATCAATATACTGAGATTTAAGAAGACTAAATGCTTCTTCCCAGAGCTGTACATTTAGTCTATGGGCTATAGGGCCTGACTCATTTTTTTTTTTTTTTTATATGGAGCCTTACTCTGTCACCCAGGTTGGAGTGCAGTGGCATGGTATCAGCTCACTGCAACCTCCGTTCCCTGGTTCAAGTGATTCTCCTGCTCAGCCTCCCAAGTAAATGGAATTACAGGTACACGTCATGACACACAGCTAGTTTTTTGTATTTTTAGTAGAGACAGGGTTCTACCATATTAGCCAGGCTGGTCTTGAACTCCTGAGCTCAGGTGCTCTGCCTGCCTCAGCCTCCCAAAGTGCTGGGATTACAGGAATAGCCACTGTGCCTGGCCTGACTCAGTCAATTTAGTACCATTGGTACTAGCTTTTGCTGCATGGAAGTAAGTTACTGTTGAAAAAGTAAACATTTCTTTCATGATATTAAAACACAAAGAGATCCTGAGTCTTCAGATAATGACAAAAGTGTCATTTTTTTGGGGGGGGTAGTTTGCATTTGCTAGATATAAAATGAGATAGTACACCAGAATGTTTGATACATATGGCAGAACTGCCACTGTGGCTGGTAATTCTGAATTTCTGGCCTATGTCATCTTAACTTAGGCCTTGACTATTTCAACAAGATTGTTTTCAAAATTCCTTTTAGACAGATTGAATTCAGGCACCAGCATGTTGTGTATCAAACTTGTCTATAGAACCTGTAACAGACCTTAAAAGCAAAAACCAACCACACAGAGCAGCCCTAAGGAGCAAAGATTAACGTTTTTCTTTTCTCCCTCTTCTCTCATTCCCAGTGGATTGTTCTACCAATCCTATAGAGCTTTTATGAAGATTAAAACGAATATATATATGCTTTTTTAAGCTGTAAAGCACTACAGGACCACTGTTACTCCCACCACCACTACTAGACCTTACCTTCCAACTGTAATAGGCAACTTCACAAAACATGTTTTCATAGATATCTTACCAACATAAGTGTTTCCGTAAACTTTAAGTTTTGTAGGAGGAAGTTTCTATAAAACAACAATTTTTCAGCCTTTTCTTTGAAAGTTATACTCCTTCTTATGCTACAACGCACAGGATTATACATCATCATATTAGCATTTCTCTTATCTGATGGTTCTGAAAATGCTGCGTTTTTATTGTTGATGCTTTCATGAATCTAAATAATCTATCTTAGACAATTTATGACCATTTTTATACTTCTTATGATCAATTTTAAGATGCTAAAAATATTCAAAGATAATTCTCTTCCTAGAAGAATAATGCAATTTTAAACTAAATGGGGGGTTGGGAGGCAATATTCCTACCTTTCGATTTCTGGTTGGATTTGCAATGATTCTTGAAATTCAGCATCATATACCCATCTTCATTCTCCATCTCTTCAAATATTTAATATATTATTGTCCAGAAGATAGTACAAAGAAAATGGAAACTAATCTCAAACTTGGATATGTCTCTTATGCACAAGATACCAAAAGAAACTAAAAGGAAGACCAAAAATAGTCAAAATTTATTCAGACTCAGATGTCTAAAACCACACAGGATGTGTTGGTAAATGAAAATGGACATAAGCTTGTTAATATTTGGCTATAATTCTGTGTATTTCAAGATAAAGGTAGCTAGCGTATTCTCTTTCCAACAAACGGACTTGTGTGTACCTGCCACTTGCATGTGGTGTCTTAGAAACTTAATAATGAACAAGATAGATGTACTTCCTTCCTTCATATTTTTTGTAATCAAGTGAGAGAAAAAATAAAATAAACCAAATAATCTCTAAAAAAGCAAAACAAATTTCTAGGTAAATAAAAATTCAAATTTTAAATTAAAAAAGGTTAAAATAGCCATTTTGCTATTTGGGACATATTTGACTCGTAGGGTCCAAATAACAATGGTTAGATGGGACAAAATTGTAAAATAAATGATCAGCAAGCCTCATGTTAGTGAAAGTAAGAATCGCTTTAAAAGAATTTAACTTTTTTAACTTTTTTGTCTGTTTTTCAGAAAATGCCTGACAGATTTTCCTTCAGTAGCTGTGGAAGTTTATTTTGTGCCAACTTGACTAAGCCACAAAGAGTCCAGATACTTGATCAAACATCATTCTGTTTATTTCTGTGAGGGTGTTTTTGGATGGGATTCATATTTAAATTGGTAGCCTTTGAGAAAAGCAGATTTGCCTTGCTGTAATGTGATTGGGCCTCACTGAGTCAATTGGAGGCTTGAATAGAGCAAAAAGACTTATCTTCATTGAGTGAGAAAGAATTCTCCAGCAATGGCCTTCAGACTTTATCTGCGACATTGGCTTTTCCTGATTCTACAGATGATAAATAGACTTTGCACTTGAATTTAAACATGAGCCTTCCTAGGTACCCAGTATGTCCATGCCCACTTGCAGAATTTTGACTTACCAGCCTCCATAATCACATTCCTTATTATATATATATATATATATATATATATATATATTTACTTAACTCACACACACACACAACACACACACACGCACACACACACACGCACTAATGGTTTTGTTTCTGCTACATGGCCACTTGATATCAATTCATTGATTAAACACCAGAGTATCTGGGGAAAGTGACTATTTCCCACAGCACATGTGTCCACCTGGTTATTGAGTCTCCTCCTCAACACTGGATGTCACTGTGAGTATGTACATGGGAATAAATATTTACACACTCCGTGTCCTTTCTGCATGATCTCTATATGTACCTCTTCGCTTCTCATTAATTTTTCTATTCAGTTCTTTTTGAGTTTCTTATAAGCCATCTCACCTATTAATTTCTGATGAGACATTTTAGATTATTTCTCTGAGTGCTTATCCTTCCTGTCAGGTGAAAAACCAGACATATCACCCAAACTTCAGTTCATTGGGAAGATTTACCTTCACTTCTGTCTTTCACAGTCTTCTCCTGAATGGGATTATAGTATGGCATCTCTTTCCAGTTGCCATATTTTACATATCCACTGATAAACATCTTTTTTCAACTACTTCAGTATAACATTATACAGAACGCTCTTCCCCATCCCCCGACCTGGACCATAGGTATGTCTGAGATGGAGATAGCAAAGGAATGTGAACATGTGCCATCGGAGTCTGAGTCATCTGCTCATGCAGTTTACTGAGCTTCTTTGGAACTGCTCAGACCTTGCCTCCAAAATGCCACAATTATGTTTATGATAAAATGCTTCTGTGCAGTTGTAAATTTAGGGTCATTGGGTCAAAGCAAGTCAAGTTGGATCAATTTCATGCTGGTGGACATAATATCTTATAAAAATATGTAGAATGTTTACTGCTTACATTTCACCAGGAATAGTTAGCATGATTGCATCAACATAATGAATCTATTGTATGCAACCAGTTCTGAGGTATGTCATATTGGCAGCTATATCAAGATAATTTAGTTCTCTCTGGGCCACCTTATAACAGAGATCAGGAGAGCTGACATACACCTGGGAAAGGCAGCAAAGAAATATTTGTTATTTCTGTTTGTAAATACAAGCCAGAAACCATCACAGGTTCTCAGCATTTTCCCAGTATATAGTCATTCAAGAAAATGACTGAAGTTTCCTCTGGTTTAGGTGTTGGGGAATAAATGTCATAATGACACCTGTGGCCATGTTACAATGTCCTTCACCAAGAGAGCCAACCTATCTCCTTTCCAGTTGAGTGCTTCCTGGTCTGGGAAAAGCTTTGCCTACTAACTGCATTGAAGTCTGGGGATTGGGTAAAACACAATGAGTCTCCTCTGAGAATATGTGTTAAGTTTCCAGCCAACATGCATGGATTTTTCCTTAGCATATCAAGCAGCTCCTTAGTGAAATATCCTTTATTTTTGCTTTTCTTTTTTTTTTTTTTTTATTTCCCAAAACTTCAAAATCAGCTAATCACTGTCACAGATTTCTGTGGATGAAAACTCTGGCTTATTCCCTCTGGCTTATTGTGTCAAATTCAACCCCTTGACCTCTAGAATCAAATTATTACCAGTGATAACAGAAACCTTGATTCCACTACAGCATCTCCCACTACATCTGTCATCAACAGAGAACAGTTGCCACAACAGACCGTCACCAGTTTCTCTCACCAAAGCATTCTCCACCCCTTATTCTTCCAAAATATCAACTCACAAAACTGGCCTTGAGGATAGGAAATCAAAGCCTAGAGGAGGCTGTAGAAAGGAGATCAATGACTGCCTAGCCTCCTCACTGTATAAAAGGTGGTGACCTTGAAACTGCTCCCCCACACCCATGCTGAGCTCCAGACCCCTCAGTTCTACCCCAGGGCCATCAAGTAGCTTCAGAAACTTCTCTTTTCTTTACCTTCTACACATGGGCTAATTCTCTCAGTATGAGTCTAATTCTCTCAGTATGGGTCTAATAGATTTGGTGGGATTGAATGCTGAAATATTTTAGAGTATCAAAACTTGAAAATGTCTAAAATTTACATCTTAATGTTTTTCCCAAATTATAGATTTACCCAGTGTTTTCTACATAATTAGTAATGAAATTCTGTCAGTTTAACCCCCTGCACATTTCCCTAGTAAATTCATTACTTCCCATTTTAAAAGCCACCATCTTGGCTCAACCACCATGTGGGCTGACACTATTCCTTCATGGCATTTAGCCTCCTTTTGCCCTCTCCCCTTGTCCCATGAAAAACAAAAGAGTATTTTTAAGGGTTGAGATGCTTAATAAATGTAATGCCCAAAAAATCCAAAATAGACATAGAAAATGTGCATCTTTTACAAAATTCATATCCTCATGTATTAATTGGTTAATAAAAGGAAGTCTTCATTCTCTACAGAAATGTTACAACTTTACACTTCTGAAATTCAGAATTTTCAAGACCTATATGAGATTATTATTTTAGTCTTATATAGGAATTTTTTAAAAAATTGAGACAGGGTCTTGTTCGATGCCCAGGCTGGATGCAGTGGTGTGATCATAACTCACTATAACCTTAAACTCCTGAGCTCAAGTGATTATAGACACATTTTCAATCTGATAGGCTGTTGTATTGTTTCACTTTATTTTTTATTTCATTTTTGAGACAGAGTCTCACTCTGTCACCCAGGCTGAGTGCAGTGGTGTGATCTCGGCTCACTCCAACCTCTGCTGCTAGGTTCAAGCGATTCTCCAATTGCAGCCTCCCGAGTAGCTGGGATTACAGGCACCTGCCACCATGCCCAGCTAATTTTTTGTATTTTTAGTAGAGATGGGGTTTCACCATCTTGGTCAGGCTGAACTTGAACTCCTGACCTCGTAATCCACCTGCCTCAGTCTCCCCAAGGATTACAGGTGTGAGCCATTGCGCTCGGCCTGTTTCAGTTTAGATATCTTGATTTTTCATTGTTTTCAGATAACTTTGGATACATTAACTATGTATGCCTTTTTATGGATTAACTATTTTTGCCTTTGTTCATTTTCTGTTACTAATGTATTTATGACTATTCTGTCATATATTTTCATTCATATGTTAATTCATTCAACAAGACTTTTTGAATATGTTATGCTACAGGCACTGTTCTGACTACTGAGAAGACATCAACAAGTAAAACAGAAAAACACCTCTGATTTCATAGCTTCATGGAGCTTTCATTCCAGTGGCAGAGACACATTACTCACTGCCCAGGAGTTTATATATGTTTTTAAACGTGGGTTACTTTTATTGCCTTATGGATCTCAGTTAGTGGGGCTATAGTGTAACCATAGTCCATTTAGAGCTTTCATCTACATCCAAAACAGACCTTCCTAAGAACCAACTCAACTTTATTCCTTGTTTATCAGCAGGTTATAGGAAACATCTTAAACAGCCATAGACATGAGCCAGGGGACAGGTGCCAGTGAGACAGCTGGGTAGTATTATTTCTGAAGCTTGCCTGATCTCTCTGGTTGGCATAGGGGTCTTCAGCTTGCCTTTTCATTGAGAATCTGCCCGTGCTGATTCTGGATATACCAATTCATCTTAATGAATTGCTGCTGGGAGTGCTTGAACTTATTTGGTGAGTCTTACAGGTTTATTTTGTTTCTTTCTTTTTTTTTTTTTTTTTGAGATGGAGTCTCGCTCTGTCACCAGGTTGGAGTGCCGTGGTGGGATCTTGGCTCACTGCAACCTCTGCCTTCCAGTTCAAGTGATTCTCCTGCCTCAGCCACCCTAGTAGCTGGGATTACATGAACCTGCTACCAAGCCCATCTATTTTTGTATTTTTAGTAAAGATGAGGTTTCACCATGTTGTTCAGGCTGGTCTTGAACTCCTGACCTCAAGTGATCTGCCTCCCTCAGCCTCCCTCCCTCAGCTTCCCAAAGTACAGGCGTGAGCCACTGTGCCTGTCTGGGTTTCATTTTGTTAATGGCCGTTCAGAACATATGTATGCCTGATGACTCATATTCAATTTCTACAAGGTCCAGTAGCATGCCAGGAGTTTTTCACAAAAGCTCTATAAATGCTTAGGTATAATTGATCTGGTCTTGCTCTAGGGCTCAAGGGATCAGTAGAAATTGTTTCACCTGTTAGGACTTGGCCATAAATTCCACAAAGATTTTCTCACCATTGATACCTCTGGTATCATAGTGTGCGATAAGTTGCATGGCTCCAGTGGTGGAGATTCTTCCACTGCAGCAGATTTGCTGAGGAGTCCACACTTACTCTGTGAGCCGTGATAGGAGCCTTGCAGCCCTTTATATTCCCTAATGTATATGTCAGAATTCTATTCCCAGGTATGAACGATGCTTCCTCAGTATCCACTGAGGCCTACCAGACACTGTGTCCTCTGCTTTTTTAAAGATGTCCCAGCATGCACCAAGCCCATGTAAACCTAAAAATTTCACTGATGTGATGCAGCGGCCATTCAATCTTTATTGTATTGACAACTCACTGCAGTGTACGCATCTTACTGATGCCTCCAATGTAACTTGCTCCTTCTTTCTCATCTGGTCCAATTTGTATAATGTCATTAGCATAGTGAACCAGAGTTAAACTTTGTAGGATGTCAAAGCAGTCCAGGTCACTTCACTATATTATGATACACAGTGGGAGAATTAACAGATCTAGGGTAAGAATATAATAAGTATTTATTCAAGTCAGCCCTAAATAAATACCAAATTTTTCTGGTACTCATTTCTTAAAGAGATTAAAAAATAATTCTTTTGCCAAATTAGTGACCATATATTTTGTACCTCAGAGTAGGGTAATTTGCTTTAACAAGCAAATTACCTCTTTTTTTTTTTTTAATGTCTCTATTATTAAACACAATTACAGGCATTCCCAGTTTTAGACTGCATTCTAGCCTGGGCAATAAAGCAACACCCCTGTTCTCTCTCCCTCTTCTTCTTCCTCTTTCTTCCTTTCCTTTATTCTTTTCTTTATTCTTTTTCTTTCTTTCTCTCGTTCTTCCTCAAAAAAAAAAAAAAAACAAGTATACTACATTTGAATCAGCAGCTACACTTGGAATTACTGTTTGATTGAACTTGCAATAATCAATTGTTGTCGTCCAGAATCCATATAGTTTCTGTAAGAGCTACACTGGTTAATAAAATAGAGATAAATGGATACCAGCATCCTTGCATCTTTGAGATATTTATGGGTGGCAATAACCTTTGTCATTCACGCTATAATTCAAAATTAGTTTGGGTTTACTATCATGCCCAGTGGAGGGGAGGAGAACAGTTTCAGGAGCCTTGGTCTTTCCCACCACAGTATGTACCAAGCTGGCCAAGGAACCAATGTAAACTTTATACCGATTCTTAATTATGTGATGCCCAATTGTGTATTCGAAGGCCAAAGAATGTCTACTGGGTGAGTCCTTGGGCCTACTGTGATCCAGACATAAACAAGTACTCTATTACTGGGACTCCATAAGCTTCTGCTCTAACAGGAAGGTCATGATCCTTTCTTGGGAATCAATGTCAACTTATCCCTGCATTCTGTAATCCTAGAAATGTATGTCCTAGATTTTTTTCCTAGTTATTCAAATAAATGGCCATGAATCTTGTTGAGAATTGATTTGTGCTCCCATCCAAACACATATGCTGAAGACCTAATTCTCAATGTGACTATATTTTAAGAGAGTATCTTTAGGAGGAACCTAAGGTTAAATAAGGTCACAGGGATAAGGCCTTAATCTCATAAGACTGGTGTACATACAGATAGAGGTGAAAATATCTGAGAGCTCTCTTTCTCTGCATATATACAGAGAAAATGTCATGTGAGGACACAGTAAGAAGGCAGTAGTCAGCTCCAGGAAGGGAGACCTCGCTGAACATTAACCTGGCTAGCACCTCGATCTTAGGTTTCGAGTCTCCAAAATGATGAAAAATAAGTTCTGGTTGTTTAAGCCACCCAGCCTATGTTATTTCATTATGGCACCTTGAGAAGACTAATTTAAGTCCAGTCCACCCTACCGGGGATGGACTGGAGGAATACTTACCATTTACTCTAGTCTTGGTGTTGAAGAGGGCTTCCTTTTAACAATGAGTTCTCCCATTATTGGGTCCTCCATCAGAAAACTGGCTTTGGCCAAACTAGATTGGGGTAATAGTTTATAAGTTTTGAGGACACGGTTGCCCTTAGCCTACTAGTAAACTACCTTTGATTTCTTTCCTGTTGTACATATCCAGCAAAGCCAGTGGCATACTTGCAAGAGCGGATTGTTAAATTTCCGAGGGTTTTCGAGCCCATTGTTAAACATAGTTATTTTTAAAAATTACATTATCTAAACTTTGAATTAATAATATTAAAAGCAAAAACAAAAAATTTTGCACCAACTGTAAGGTACATGAATGTGCTTTGGTCAAGAAGCAGGCTGAGGCAGACATCCAGGCAAGTGACTCAGTGAGTTTGGAGCATAGTCATGTAACTCCACATGTTGTATAGCCTGTTTGTGTAAGCTCACGCTTGCCTCGAAGCCATGGAAAATGTACAACAACCCTGCTGATGCTGGACAGGCACTCTTGGGCTTGGCTTGGCTCAGCATTGCATGGCACGTCATGACACGGCTCACACTGGTGCCCAAAGAGAGAGTATCAGTCCTGACCCTTGTAAGGGAAAGCCAGTCACCTTGAAGGCAAGCAGAAGGGAACCAGGAACCAGCTTGTGCCCAGAGGGAAAGAGTTCAGCTGCTGGTCCTGACAGAGCTGGGCTTGCAGGCCAGGGAGTGCTGCTGCAGGTGTGGGGTGGCTGGAGCCACAGAGCCGGAGCAGACAGCCCAGATAAAGGCAGACTGCGTGAGTTGAGAGAGCTGCTAAATAAAACTCCATTTCACCTGCCTATGGCCCCCAAGTGTTCTTTCGGCTGTCATCCATCCACCCACTCCCCTCAGACCTCAGCATTGGCTGGAACCTAACCCGGGTCATGACATTTGGCATAGTTGTGGACCTAACACCAAGCTAATAAAACAAACACTTAGAACTCATCAATTTGTGATGATTTTTAGTACATGTTGCTATTATCCATGCATGAAATTATTAACATCTGTTACATCTGTATAGTGAAAAGAATAAGCAATGCTATACTACTGCATATTAATTTCCAGCTCTGTGTTCAATGACATGACCTGGGTACCTAGAAATCAGCAATGGTGGGAATAATCACATCACGGAAATCAGCTGGTGTCACAAACCAGTGCTTGTTGTGTGTGTGTTTTTCTCTGTGCCACTAGTTGTTAAAGGACAGCACAGAAGTGGAAGCACCTTTTTGCTCTCTGTATTACTTCTGCGAGCATTGAGCTCTATCTGACATTGCTATAGCTCTGTGGGTGAGTAATCCCAGCTGCTGTTGCAATTCAACCCTTATTACCATAATGGGGCCCACCTTGTTTCATAGTGGAGCTCTGACACTTGGCCTTTCCTGCTTTAAACCCTGTCATTCCCAATACTTCTCTGAATCCACTTCTGTGGGAACATCTCCTACTGTAATCTTTGGCTTGCAGAGGAGAGTCATGCTAAGCTTCTCAGTGATGTTTATGTAGGACTCAAGTCCTTTTGCCAGTGCCTTCCTTATGGTGCCGATTATACCATCCCATAGAACAGAGTCCACTGGTGGATTTCCTGTCCTTATATAGTTTATCCACTAGAGCATGCCCACTTCTCTAAGCATTTTTATCTTTTCTTCAGCTACCTGCCATGGGAAATCTGGAATGTTACTCCACTTAACGTGAGCCATTGCTTTCTCCAGTCTTCTTGGAGTTATTTCAGCAGTGTATCAGCACTGTTCACAGCATTTATCCAAGTTATGAAATTCTATATTGCAACTGAATTCCCAATGTTGATAAAAACCTCCCTTATCCAGCTTTATGTTTCTCTTATGATCTAGCCACTCTCAGAATCCAATCCCATTGTATACACTCCAAGTTGTTATTATACATTAATTAGGTCCAAATTCATCCTTAGTATAGCCTTTTATCTTCCTTATAAGATTAACACATAACCTTAGTTATTGGCCTTATGACCAATAACTAAGAAAGGAAAGGAAGGGAGAGTTGTAAGAAGGGCGTGAAGGACTCAATATTTTCTTTAAGTAAGGAAAAAGGCAGGACCTCAACAAGGGAGAATATGTAACTTTGTCAGGATTAGAGAGCACAACATTTAGAAGATTCTAGATTTTTTTAATTTTTGAGAAAAAATTTTTGAGAAGGCACTATACAACTGATGAAAAGTATTTTTAATATATTTATCTAAAAATGGAATTTTTCTATATTATTTTACAACCCATTTTATTTTTTTATATACACATTTTATGTGTATTTATGTTTCTCTCTATATATGTTTGCATATATATACAAATCACCATAAGAAAACAAATAAATCCATAAAATAGGCAAAATATTTAAATAGGTCATTGAAAACATATGAGTTGCCAATATGCACATGAGTAAATGCTCAATATAACATCAGAGATGTACAAATTAAAATCACATTTAGATTCTACTACATACCTACCAGAATGGTTAAATTTAAAAAGATTGGGTATATCTAATGTTGCTATTAAGGTGGAGCAAATAGAACCATTCAGTATTAATGTTGGGAATGGCACAACTTTTTGGAAAAATGTATGCTTATAAAATAAAACGTATATTTCTATCTAACTTAGCAGTTCCACCTCGAAATATTTCTTCAAAGGATTAAAAAAGTGTGTCAATAGAAAGACTTTTGAATAAAGGTTTATTTTGATCTTACTTATGGTATCCATGAAGTGGAAAAAGCTCAGTGTAGTAATGGAAACATTTTATTATAAAATGGATAAAAGTTATATGGCTATACAATGCAATACTACTCAGTAGTAAAAACTAATTAACTGCTGATCTGTGCAACAACATGGATAACACTCAAAAACATTATGCTCAGTGAAAAACATCAGACTTACCAGAATTGCCAATTGTGTCATTTTATTTACAGAAATGTCTAAAACCAGCAAAGCTTCCTAGTTGGCTGCTGCCTGGTTTCAGGGGTGAGAACGAACTGCAAAGCAACAGCAGAGAACACTTTGCCGTGTAGAAAATGTTTTATATCTTGACTGTTTTCCTTTTTGGAACAAAACTAAATTTCACTTAACTGTCACTGTGTAATCTCTATATTTGTCTATACATGCATTTCTAATAGTTCTTTGGATACACTCTTTTGTTAACAACAAAGGTAGAATATATTCATTTTCTCATAAATTTTCTGTCTTTTTTCTGTCCAAAGCTGAAAAGAGCAATTTTGTTATCTGTCCTTTCCTTCTGCAGTTTACTTTGCATAATTTCTTTATGAGAGCTGATGGAAATGACCAGAGGTATGTGTGAGGACACCCAGAAGTGATTAAACCTGTTTCTTATTCTCTTCACATTTTCTTTCTTTTAATTCCTTCGTACTACAGTTTCTTCTGTATTCTCATTTCCTTTTCCTCTTCAAATTTCTCTCTTAGAACAAATGCAGTGTTAATTCCAAAGCTGCTTGTGGGACACTGGCTGCTTCTCCTCATTTCCTCCATATTTGTTGAGGGGGAATACAAAATCACTGGAAAACTGATTCGAGCAGATTTGAAAAAAAATTGTGGCCTCGTAACTTAGCAAAAGCATAGTAGCCTCATCTTGTATGTTGATGATAACATTCTGGGCACTTTGTTACTTCTGTTTTCTTTTTCTCCCTCTGTGTGTGCTTGTGTGTGTGTGTTCTCACACCTACACGTGTGACTGCAAATATTTGTCTTTGAGAGAGAGAGAGAGAATAGTTTTTGTTTTTCTTTATGCCAAAGTTTAAAGCATTGCTTTTTCTTTGATTCTATCACTTTTAAGGTGCTCTTTCTTAACACAAGATAATAAAGCAGTAATGTCCTAAAGAATGCTGTTTAATTAATCAGTATCAGCCTCTCCCACAGCTCTGAATGGATACCAGTTACGTACCACTAGTGGATGAATCAGAAAACACCCACTTGAGTCACTTGAGTAATTTTGTGTTCTGTTGTTCAGATGAGAATCCTCCTTGAGAAAGAAAACCTGTGTTTGTTCTTCAACTTTGAATTTTTATTTCACCAACTTCCTTCCTCCTTGGCAAGCCTTTATTTTTTTTTTTTTGACAAGAAGACAACTGTGATTAATGACAGTATGACTAATAGGTAGTCACATGGTTACTTCTAGTTTGGGAAATGATGCGTATACTTTCAGTTACTCTTTAAAAGTGGTGTAACTCTAGTTTGCAGCTGTGCTGTAAAAACAGTAACATTTTTATATTAAATAAAGTTATAGCTTTTAAGAGAGGTTCTGGAAGATATGACACAAATTAGATTTGCTAGCAGCAAATCAAAAAACTGATTAAAAGCAAGGTAAGAACATTTCTGATTGTTCAGAATGACTGTTATTTATTGAAATTGTGATGCATAATGTTAAAGCCTTTAAAGAAAAGAATTAAATTTTGTGTTTTATTTTGGGAAACTAGAAAATTCCTTCTTATAACAAGATTGAGATTTGTATGTGACTGTTTTGTCTTAATAAATTCTGACTTACTTTACATTGTCTGAATTATAATGAAGGATTAACCATGACTTAAAACTGCTCAAGATTAAGTTTCACTTTTACCAAATATTTTATAAAATACTTGAGAAGATGTTAAATATGATCCTGATACTCATACAATTTTCAGAATGTATACATAATATGAAAAATTTAGCCAATATTTCTAATATTTTTAAAGATTGCTTTGTTGGATGGTGTAAAGATAGACCAGGCTTTAGGAGTACTTAATAGAAAAAATATATCCCTTTCCTACTCTTACTAAGTAATTGCTAGTACTCCGATATACACGGAGATGTCTTTACCAACCCTCGGAAAGATACAGAAAAAAAATGTTCTACAAAATACACTTATGAAACAACCTGGTGGCACTGGATTTATTAAATAGCAAGTTCAGATTATGTAAGATCCTAACTAAATCTTTGGGATTTCAACAGGGTTTATTTATGTCGAAATATATGAAGGAGGAACGGCTGAAACTAAATGCATTCAATAGGACAATCTATGATTTAGGGACTATGATGAGCTTTTCTTTTTTTTTTTTCGAGACGGAGTTTCACCCATGTTACCCAGGCTGGAGTGCAATGGCGCGATCTCGGCTCACCGCAACCTCCGCCTCCTGGGTTCAGGCAATTCTCCTGCCTCAGCCTCCTGAGTAGCTGGGACTACAGGCACGCGCCACCATGCCCAGCTAATTTTTTGTAGTTTTAGTAGAGACGGGGTTTCACCATGTTGACCAGGATGGTCTCGATCTCTTGACCTCGTGATCCACCCGCCTCGGCCTCCCAAAGTGCTGGGATTACAGGCTTGAGCCACTGCGCCCGGCCTATGATGAGCTTTAAGCATTTCCCATTTAGCTGAATGTCAACCTACCAGTGTAGGCTACAGTCAAAAAAATTATTGCTGTGGTGCATCAGAATGCATACTTTATCCTGCCTCCCTTGTTTTAGCCAGTTTTATAATTCTGCCTAAAGTTAGATAAAAGAGGTTTGGGGGTATAAGATCAGTATTTGATGGTAGCCCAAAATATCATCCTAATCAAAAGCTTTAAGAATGCCTTCCAGCCACTAGTAATACCAGTGTAATTTTCTACTTTTAATCAATTGTATAAATGTATGTATACATTTGTATATAAATACATTATGTAATACAATATATCAAATATATGAATATATTTGAAAAGTTACTGAATATAATATATTCTGTATAATATTGTATATATGATATATACATATATAATCTGAAATTATGAACATTATTTTAATAGTAATTTAGGACAGCAAATACACTTAGTTTTTATATACATTTTAACAAATATTTTATTTGCTCTGCTTATCATAAAAAATCATTTATGAATTTTTCTATAGCTATTAGCTATGAAAAATAATATTTTGTTTGATTTTAACTGCATTGGTCACTCTGTATCTTTCTTATATTTCCTTAGAGATCAGAATCAAACAGAAAATGATTGAGTCATTGAAACTTCTCTATGGGAAAAACAGGTGCAGTCCTTAGCTGTTTAGATTATCAAATTGAATATAGAGCTATTTTAGCTACACTGTTAATTAAACCAACTGTTCTTGAACTCTCTGGGGAAGTGTCCTTTTATATATAGCTTCATCAAACATTAAGAAGGCTCAGCAACTTTGAAATTCATGTTTCAATATCAGCTTCAGAGTGGGAAATCACAATTTTTAGTTGTTTTGAAAGGCAGCTACGCTCACCACATTCTACCAATGCCACTAATTTTTTTCATAACTCATGTAAATAATTGCAGCCTCCTAAATGAGTATTGAGAATTCAGTGACAATGAAAAGATTCTAGGAACTAATAAAAATAATGGCAGTGAAAACAATTTATACTGAGATTAAAAACTAGATTTCAGAGCTCAGGTATAAATCAAGTAGAGAACGAACACATAGAAGGTTTAAATTTGTACCTACATATTCAGAAGTGCAATAATGTTCAATTCATTAGTTATTTAAATAAAATTAAATGTCACTTCAACTCTCCATCTCACTGGGTGAACAGAACAGGTTACTTACTTTCTGTTATTTGGTGGTATTGAGAGTGAGACGTTTCTTTCAAGTTTATATGTTTCCCAGGTTTTATAAGACACCAAAGTGTTACAATGGTCTTCGGTCATCAGTTTCCACTGATGACCTCTGAGAAGACCATGTTCCAATATAAATGACCTCTTTGGGTCTAGCTCTGCTATTTTGTGCTGCACTTACAACAAAAGCCACACTGTCTCTTTGCCACATTAAAAGCACATCTTTTTTGAAGCTGGAGGTCGTCTGTACTTAAGATCTAGCATCTTTGTTGACAGCACCAAGCCCTTATACACCAATATCTAGCCAACTTTGCAGTGGAAAGGGCTCCTATTTTCCTCTGTATTTGCAAATTGTGATTTTTCACATGGTCAGGATGTGCATTGCCCTTCTTTCTTCCTGTTAGCTCAGAGTTATTTCCTCTTTTTAACATCCCTCCACAATTCTCAGAAACATGACTTCAATAAGCTAGATTTTTTAAGTTGAAAAGGCCATTGATTTAGTAAGCAGCATGGGGTTTTCTTTTCAAAAGTCATTCTGGAAGAAAGAATAACAAAATGGCCTGACTACCTTCTCCAAATAAGGGACATGAAACCGACTAAAAAAAAAATACCTCTGCTTGCTGCAAATGTCAGTAATCTTCACACTCTTAACATACACACAATGATTAAATATTTTAAAACAGGACAACCATAACAAAAGAAAAAAATAGCCAAAGTTACCTTTTATTTACTTCCCTTTTTAACTAGACTTTCTAAAAACACAACACATATATGCTCTTCAATTTGAGAAAAATAGAAGTGGTACTAGTTAATGGATGAAGAGACATAGGATCAAATGGGCGTAAGAAAATTCAATTATATGCCACAAATATTTGATCAAGATTTTGAAATCATGATATCTCTAACATTAATACCCCTTTTTACATTATGCCAATTTATGGGCAGAAAAATGGAATGACTTACTGACAGATTTACTTGATTTGTGGCAGGGTAAAGGGGGAACGAGTTCCTGTCTTCTTGATACCTGAGGTTTAACGAAAATTAACAAATAATTCATGAAATTAATGAGGTTATATATGAAAGATGATAAGAAACATCATCAGAAAGAGCTTGGACTGAAGTTCTGAACTGAGTCATGTACAATCCCAAAAAAGGATGACCGTCATACATATATACTCTGTTTCTTCTCCTTCTTGATCATTGATGTACTAAGGTAGGAAGGTTATATCTTCAATCTCATTACTTTTTATTGTTTCCTTGAGGTTTCCATTTCCTTGTGGTTCAATCTTGGTAGATTTTATTTGTGCAGCAATTTATTCATATTTTCTAGAATTTCCAATTTTTAGCATATAGTTTTTTATAATAATCTCTAATGATTCTTTGTATTTGTGTGGTAACAGTTGTTGCTCATGTTGGTGGTGGTGGTTTGTTTTTAATAGAGATAGGGTCTTGCTATGTTGCCCAGGCTAGTCTTGAATGCCTGGGCTCAAGCAATCCTCCTACTTCAGCCTCCCAAAGTGCTGGGATTACAGGCATGAGCCACCATGCCTGGCCCTATATGATTTCAGCTGTTTTGTCTCCGTGTTTTTGTTTTTGTTTCTGATTTTTTTATTTGAGTTTTTGATATTTTTTCTCTGTCTAGCTAAAGGTTTGCTGATTTTGTTTACCTTTTTTATATTTTGTTTATCTTTTCATGAGACACCAAAGTGTTACAATGGTCTTTGTTCATCAGTTTCCACTAACTATGTCTGAGAAGACCATGTTCCAATATAAACCGCCTCTTTGGGTCTAGCTCTGCGATTTTGTGCTGCACTTTTAACAAAAGCCACACCTTTTGTTTTTATTTTCTTGATCTTCTTTCTATGTTGTACTTTTAGTCTCAATTTCATTTATTTCTGCTCTGATTTTTATTACTTCTTTTCTTCTACTAATTTGGGTTTTGGTATGTTCTTGCTCTTCTAAATCCTCAGAGGTCATCATTAGGTTATTTATTTGGTCTTTCTACCTTTTTTAAAAAAGGATTTATTACTATAAACTTCCTTCTATGTACTGCTTTTCTGCATACCACAGATTTGGTTTATTGTGCTTCCATTTTCATTTGTTTCAAGAAATTTTTAAAATTTTCTTCTTAATTTCATCATTGACTCTTTGGCTGTTAAGGAGCACATTATTTAATTTTCTTGTATTTGTGTAGTGGCTGAGGTTTCTCGAGTTATTGACTTCTAGTTTCATCCCATTGTGGTAAGAAAAGATACTTGATGTGATTTCTGCTCTTCTGAATTCATTGAGACTTTTATTTGGCCTAAAATGTGGTCTATTCTGCAGATTGTCCCATGTACTGATAAAAAGAATGAGTATTCTGCAGCAGTGCTTCTGTACATGTCAGCCGGATATATTTGCTCAAGTGTGTACTGTAACTCCAATATTTACTTGTTGATTTCCTGTTCAGATGATCTGTCCATTACTGACAGTTAAAGTCTCCTAATATTATTGCAATGCAGTCTACCTCTCCCTTTAGATCAATGAATGTTTGCATTATATACTTGAGAGCTCTGAAGTTGGGTTCACAGATTTTTTAAACTGTCATATCCTCTTGCTGCATTAACCCTTTTAGCGTTATACAGTATACCTTTATCTCTTTATATAGCATACCTTTATACTATAAAGGTATATATAGTATACCTTTATCTCTTTTTAAAGTAGTCTTTGATTTGTAGTCTATTTTATCTTGTATAACTACTCCTGCTTTTATGGTTTCTAGTTGCATGAAATATCTTTGTTCATCCCTTCACTTTCATTCTCTGTGTGCCTTTATAGATGAAGTGGATTTCTAGTAGCATGCATAGAGTCAGGGTTTTTTTCTTTACCAATTCAGCCTCTTTTATAAATTTTATTTATTTATTTATTTATTTTGTGAGACGGCCTTGCTTTGTTGCCCAGGCTAGAGTGCAGTGGCATGATCTTGGTTCACTTCAACCTCCACCTTTTGGATTCAAGCAATTCTCCTGCCTCGGCCTCCTGTGTATCCAGGATAGCAGACCTTTACCACCACACCTAGCTAAGTTTTGTATTTTTAGTAGAAGCAGGGTCTTGCTATGTTGGCCAGGCTTGTCTTGAGCTTCTGATCTCAAGTGATCTACTTGCCTTGGCCCCCTAAAGTTGATTACAGGCATAAGTCACCTCATCTGGCCTGCATTTTATGCCTTTTAATTGGAGAGTTGACTTCATTTAAGTTCAGTGTTATTATTGTTAAGTAAGGATTTACTATGGCTATTTCATTGCTTGTTTTATGTTTGTTTCCAAAATTTTTTTTCTTTTCTTATTGTCATTCTTTGTGGTTATATAATTTTTTCTGGTGATACTTATTAATTAGGTGCTTTTTATTTTAGTGACTCTATTATAAGTTTTGTGTTGTGATTACTATGAGGCTTATGAAAACATCTTATAGATAGAACAAGTTATTTTAAAGAGATAACAACTTATATCATAAAGAAGAGAATAGAAACAAGGTAACAAATGCTTTTACTCCACCCTCACACATTTTTTAATTCAGTTGTCTCAACTTGCATATTTTTATTACTTACCTCTTAACAGGTTTCTGCAGCTGTTATTGTCTTTGATAGATTTGTCTTCTGGTCTTCATACTACAGATGTCAGTAGATGTGCATCACAATGATAGTTTTTAGAGTATTCTGGGTTTGTCGATACATGTAATTTTATCACTATATTCTATATATATTCAGCTGTTTTCCTTTTGCATGTTTTTTTCTTTTAGGTTGAAAAACTTTCTTTAGCATTTCTTGTAAGATATGTCTGGTGGTAGTGAACACTCTCAGCTTTTGCTTGTCTGGAAAAGACTATCTCTTCTTCATATTTAAAGGATTGCTTTGTAGGATACAGTGTTCTTAGATGGCAGGTTTTTATTTTTTTCAGCACTTAAGAAAACATCATCTCTGTTCCTCCTGGCCTGTATGGTTTCCACTGAGAAGTCGGTCCTCAGATAAATTGGAGCTCCTTTAGATGCAATTTGCTTCCCTTCTCTTGCTCATTTTAGGATCCTCTCTTTGTCCTTGACATTTGAGAGTTGCATTATTTATTATATACCTAGGGGTAGTCTTGTTTGGGTTGAAATCTGTTTGGTGTTTTCTGACCTTTATCTACCTGAATATCTCTTTCTCAAGATTTGGAATGCTTTCTATTATTATTCCTTTGAATAGGCTTTCCATCCCTTGCTTTGGCTGGAATCTCTCTTGAACACCAATAATTCTTAGTTGTGGTCTTTTGCAGTAATTATTTTATAACATGTAGGCATTCTTCATTCCTCTTTATTCTTCTTTTTCCTTTTCTTGTGTATTTTCAAAAGCCCGTCTACATGCTCATTGATTATTTCTTCTGCTTGATCCATTCTCCTGTTGAGAGCCTCTAATGTAATTTTCAGTTAAGCAAATGTATTTTTCAGTTCCAATATTTCCTTTTGATATTCAAAAAGTATTTCAATCCCTTTGTGAAATTTCCCTGATAAATTTCTGATTTTTTGTGTGTTATTTTAGAGACCACTGAGTTTTCTTAAAACTACTATTCTGAATGCTTGGTACAAGTGCTCAAATATTGCTGTCTCATTAACACCTGTCTCTGGTTCCAGCTTTCTCCATTTGAGGATATCACAGTTCCCTGTTTGCTGTTGTTTCTTATGGGTATGCATCTATGTTTTTGTGTTGAAGGATTTTATATGGCTTGTTTTGGTTTATATTGAACATATTTGTTTAAGTGTTCCTTGTAATTTACCTGTTGATTTTTGGGACAGGGGCTATGTTTCTGCCTCCTTTTTATGACTACGTGGTACCTTAACCCCTGTTTGCCTTGATCCTAGTAAACAATCAGAGTGCCACCCATACCAAATGGGAGAGGTTCCAAAGTGGATATGCTAGTAGTGTTGGAAGACTGACTAGGATTCCAGCCCACAGGACTTGTGGAACAGATCTCCTATAGCATGCTGCTGCTCAGCAGCCCCTCTAAGTTGACAACTTCTTTGGCCAAGTAATAGAGCAGAGTTTCTGGTACTGGGGATGGTATTCCTTCCACATCACTTTGTCTCTGCTTGTCCTGAGAAGTATGTCTCTCTTCAGGCATGCCTGATGTTTCTCAAGGGTTAAGGCAGGGGCAAGTTTCCTGCCAGGGAAGTCCAGCTTGTGGGGAAGCTGGTTATCCATCTTAATCTCACATTTTCCAGTATAGGAATGATGTTGCCATGCACTTGGGTACTGGGAAGATTGCAAGGAGTGGCATCATGGATATGGAAGTCTAATTCTCTTATTATCTGTACAAAATTTTTTGTTTGTTTGTATTTTCACTTTTCTGTGGCTCCAGGATCTGTCTCTTTCTCATATTTGAGTTCTGGGATATTGCTGATGACAATCACAGCACTAATTTGTTGTTGTTGTTGTTTTCTGAAAGTTGGCTTTCATTAAAGCCAACTTACTTCTGTGCCATCATTTTGGAGCCAGAAATCTCTGAAATATCTTTATTTTTATTTTTTAGGTGTTATGAGCAGACATAAAAAGTGTTTCAAAATGAGTGCTATTTTAATAATAATATCTAATGCTATTACTGTACTAATAGGTAAGTTACATTCTTTATTTTATTTTTCAGGGTATTCTGTATGTGATCCTGTTCCTTTCTGTGTCAATTATGATCTTTTCTCAGTATCTCTTTTCCCATTATTCATAATAACATTTAATTGGTACCAATTAATGCATTTTATTAATTACATGATGAAGTGCCAACTAGAATAACCAGCTTAAAGAAGAACATAAATGACTTGGTGGAGCTGAAAAACACAGCACAAGAACTTTGCAAAGCATACACATAGCTGAATCGATCAAACAGAAGAAAGGATAGCAGAGATTGAAGATCAACTAAATGAAATAAAACACAAAGGCAAGATTAGAGAAAAGAGTGAAAAGAAATGAACAAAGCCTCTGAAAAATGTGGGATTATGTGAAAAGACCTAATCTACATTGGATTGGTGTACCTGAATGTGATGAGGAGAATGAATCCAAGCTGGAAAACACTCTTCAAGATATTATCCAGGAGAACTTCACCAAGCTAGCAAGTCAGGCAAAAATTCAAATCCAGGAAATACAGAGAACACCACAAAGATATTTCTCAAGAAGAGCAGCCCCAAGGCACATAATTGTCAGATTCACCAGGGTTGACATGAAGGAAAAAATGCTAACAGCAGCCAGAGAGAAAGGTTGGGTTACACAAGGGAAGCCCATCAGACTAACAGTGGATCTCTTGGCAGAAACCCTGCAAGCCAGAAGAGCGTGGGGGCCAATATTCAACATCCCTAAAGAAAAAAACTTTCAACCCAGAATTTTATATCCAGCCAAACTAAGCTCCATAAGCAAAGGAGAAATAAAATCCTTTAAGACAAGCAACTGCTGAGAGATTTTGTCACTACCAAACCTGCCTTCCTTCCTCTTGAAAGAAACATTAAACATGGAAAGGAACAATCAGTACCAGCCACTGCAGAAATGTACCAAATGGGAAAGACCATCAACACAATGAAGAAACTGCATCAACTAACAAGCAAAACAACCAGCTAGTAGCAAAATGGCAGGATCAAATTCACACATAACAATATTAACCTTAAATGCAAACAGGCTAAATGCCCCAATCAAAGACACAGACTGGCAAATTCTATAAAAAGTCAAGACCCATCAGCATACTGTATTCAGGAGACCCATCTCACAGGCAAAGACACACAGAGGCTCAAAATAAAAGGATGGAGGAAGATTTACCAAGGAAATGGAGAGCAAAAAAGAAAGCAGAGGTTGCAATCCTAGTCTCTGATAAAACAGACCTTAAACCAACAAAAATCAAATGAGACAAAGAAGGGCATTACATAATGATAAAAATATCAGTGCAACAAGAAGAGCTAACTATCCTAAATATCTAAGCACCCAATACAGGAGCATCCAGATACATAAAGTGAGTTCTTAATGGCCCACAAAGAGACATAGACTCTCATACAATAATAGTGGGAGACTTTAACACTCCACTGTCAATATTAGACAGATCAATGAGACAGAAAATTAGCAAGGATATCCAGGACTTGAACTCAGATCCAGATCACACAGACCTAACAGATATATACAGAACTCTCCACCCTAAATCCAAAGAACATACATTCTTCTCAGCACCACATTGCACTTAATCTAAAATTGGCTGCATACTTGGAAGTAAATCACTCCTGAGGAAATGCAAAAGAACAGAAATCATAACAACCAGTCTCTCAGACCACAGTGCAAGCAGTTAGAACTCAGGATTAAGAAACACATTCAAAACCACACAACAACATGGAAGCTGAACAACTCGATCCTGAATGACTACTGGATAAATAATGAAATGAACGCAGAAATAAAGACATTCTTCAAAACCAATGAGAAAAAAGACACAACATGCCAGAATCTCTGGGATGCATTTAAAGCTGTGTCTAGAGGGAAATTTACAGCACTAAATACCCACAGGAGAAGTGAGGAAAGATCTAAAATCAACACTCTATCATCAAAATTAAAAGAACTAAAGGAAAAAGATCAAACAAATACAAAAGCTAGCAGAAGACAAGAAATAACTAAGATCAGAGCAGACCTGAAGGAGATGGAGACACAAAAAACCCTTCAAAAATCAATAAATCAAGGAGCTGGTTTTTAAAAAAAGATCAACAAAATAGATAGAGCACTAGCCAGACTAATAAAAAATAAAAGACAGAAAAATCAAATAGATGCATGATAAAGGGGATATAACCACTGATTCTACAGAAATGCAAACTACCATCAGAGGTGACTACAAACAACTCTATGCACATAAACCAGTGAATCTAAAAGAAATGGATAAATTCCTGGACACTTACAGCCTCCCAAGACAAAATCAGGAAAAATTTGAATTCCTGAATAGACCAAAAACAAGGTCCAAAACTGAGCAGCAATTAAAAGCCTACCAACTAAAAAAAAGTACAGGTCCAGATGGGTTCACAGCCAACTTTTACCAGACATACAATGAGGAGCTGCTGAAACATTTTTTCTGAAACTATTCCAAACAATACAAAAGGAGGGAATCCTCCGTAACTCATTTTATGAGACCAACATCATTCTGATACCTCTTAGATGCAAAAATCTTCAATAAAATCGCAAACTGATTGCAACAGCACATCAAAAAGCTTATCCATCACCATCAAGCAGGTTTCACCCTGGGATACAAGGCTGGTTCAACATACACAAATCTATAAATGTAATCCATCACATGCGGAACCAAAGACAAAAACCACATGATTATATCAACAGATACAGAGAAGGCCTTTGACAAAATTCAACAGCACTTTATGCTAAAAACTCTCAATAAACTAGGTATCGATGGAATGTATGTCAAAATAATAAAAGCTGTCTATGACAAACCCACAGCCAATATCATAGTGAATACGCAAAAACTGGGAGTATTCCCTTTGAAAACTGGCACTAGACAAGGGTGCCCTCTCTTATCGTTCCTATTCAACATAGTATTGGAAGTTCTAGCCAGAGCAATCAGGCAAGAAAAAGAAATAAAGTGTTTTCAATTAGGAAAAGAGGAAGGCAAATTGTCTCTATTTGCAGACGACATGATTGTATATTTAGAAGACCTCATCATCTCAGCTCAAAATCTCCTTAAACTGATAAACAACTTCAGCAGTCTCAGGATACAAAATCAATGTGCAGAAATCACAAACATTCCTATACACCATTGACAGACAGAGAGCCAAATCTTGAGTGAACTCCCATTCACCACAATTGCTACAAAGAGAATAAAATACCTAGGAATACAACTAGCAAAGGATGTGAAGGACCTCTTCTTTCATGCTCATGGAATGTTTTTTCGTCTGTTTGTGTACTCTCTTATTTCCTTGAGCAGTGGTTTGTAGTTCTCAATATCATGAAAATGGCCATACTGCCCAAAATAATTTATAGATTCAATGCTATCCCCATCAAACTACCATTGACCTTCTTCACAGAACTGAAAAAAAAATCTTAAACTTCATATGCAGCCATAAAAGTGCCCACATTGCCAAGACAATCCTAAGCAAAAAGAACAAATCTGGAGGCATCACATTACCTGACTTCAAACAATACTAGAAGGCTACAGTAATCAAACAGCATGGTACTAGTATCAAAACAGAGATATAGACCAATGGCACAGAACAGAGGCCTCAGAGACAATGCCACACACCTACAACCATCTGATCTTTGACAAACCAGTCAAAAACAAGCAGTGGGGAAAGGATTCCCTGTTTAATAAATGGTGTTGGGAAAACTAGCTAACCATTCCTTACACCTTACACAAAAATTAACTCCAGATGGATTAAAGACTTAAACATAAAGCCTAACACCATAGAAACTCTAAAAGAAAATGTAAGCAGTACCATTCAGGTCTTAGGCATAAGCAAGGACTTCAGAACTCAAACACCAAAAGCAATGACAACAAAAGCCAAAATAGACAAATGGGATCTGATTAAACTTAAGAGCTTCTGCACAGTGAAAGAAACAATTATTAAAGTAAACTGCCAACCAACAGAATGGGGAAAAAAATTTTGCAAGCTACACATCTGACAAAGAGCTAATATCCAGAATCTACAAAGAACTAATACAAATTTACAAGAAACAATCAAACAACCCCATCAAAATGTGGGCAAAGGATATGAACAGGCACTTTTAAAAAGACATTTATGTGGCCAACAAACATGAAAAAATGCTCATCATCACTGATCATTAGAGAAATGCAAATCAAAGCCACATTGAGATATCATCTCATGCCAGTTAGAATGTTGATCATTAAAACATCTGGAGACAAGAGATGCTGGAGAGGATGTGGAGAAATAGGAACACTTTTACACTGTTGGTGGGAGTGTAAATTAGTTAAACCATTGTGGAAGACAGTATGGCGATTCCTCAAGGATCTAGAAATAGAAATACCATTTGACCCAGCAATCCCATTACCGGATATATATCCAAAGGACTATATATTGTTCTATTATGAAGACACATGCACAGGTATGTTCATTGTGGCACTGTTTATAATAGCAAAGACTTGGAACCAACCCAAATGCCCATCAAGGATAGACTGGATAAAGAAAATCTGGCACATATACACCATGGAGTACTATGCAGCCATTAAAAATCATGAGTTCATGTCCTTTGCATGGACTCTGATGAATCTGGAATCCATCATTCTCAGCAAACTGACACAAGAACAGAAAACCAAACACTACATGTTCTCACTCATAAGTGGGTGTTGAACAATCAGAACCCATGGACACAGGGAGGGAAGCATCACACACTGGGGTCTGTTGGGAGGTTGGAGGCTAGGGGAGCAATAGCAGAGAGTGGGGCGGTTAGGGAGGGATAACATTAAGAGAAACATCTAATGTAGGTGACAGGGAGATGGAGGCAGCAAACTACCATGGCATGTGTATACCTATGTAGCAATCCTGCAGGATCTGCACCTGTACCCCGGAACTTAAAGTATAATTTTAAAAATAAATAAATAAATAATCTAAACTAAAAAAAATTATTTTTAGCTGGTTGTTGTACAAAAGCAGAAGAGAAGCTGTTGGTCCAAGGCTGTTTTAGCAGGTGTTTACTATAGTGCATCCACTGTTATGTACATACCATCATATATGTCTTTTATATACCACCATATATATCTTTTCACTTCTGATCAACATTTGGATTGTGCCACATTTTCACTATTGCAATTTGGGTGATTTTGAACAACTTCATATTTTATATTTTTTGTCTTTTAATGAATGGATATAACATGATATTTACTTATAAGAGGAATTATTAAGCACAGAATATTCATAGATTAACCCAAATACAATTTACCATAAATAGTAGATAATCTCAGCAGAAGTGTATGACAATGCCAATAGTTTCATGCCATTTATTACTTTATTGTTGGTTTTATCAATTTTTGCCATTCTGATAAGTGCATGTTACCCAATTTTGGCTTTGACGGTTTTCTGATGCTCAGTGCTGTTCAGTACCTCATAATTACTGTTGATTTAGATGTAATATTTTTACGGGAATGTTTAAATACTTTGCCCATATTTTAGTGTGTTAGCTGTCTTTTTCTGCTTGGTTCATAAGAGTATAAGAATTCTTTAATATTCTAGATGAGACTGTAGTTTAGAGGTATTGCCAATATCTTTTTTAACTATGAAGCTTAAGTTTGCTCTCTTTATCATGCCTTTTAATCAACAGAGCTTCTGAATTTTAAAGTTGTGTAATTGTGTCCTTGTCTATTGTCACTATAACTATATTTTCATTCTAAGAAATTCACTTCACTTCAAAGACATAAAAATATTTTTGTACGGTTTCTACTTTCCTTTCACTTTCCAAAACATAGTCGTCTTAAAGGTAAATTTTATAAATATTAAGAGAGAGAGATTAGCATGCATTTTTCCCATTTAGGTAATCTTTCAACCTGAAACAACTTACTAACAAGACAATACTTTCCCAACTTCACCACAGTTGGTCTTTGTCATCAACCAACTGTGTAGCTGAAGATCATTTTTGCTAAAATTTTATTATATTAAGCTACTCGATTTTATCTATCTTTGTATCTGTATCATTTTGTCTTAATGCAGCAGTCTTGATGTCTGGTTGTTTAAATCTTTTAAAAGTTTTATTTTTTTCTTCAAGTTTGCCTGGAGCATTTTAGATCCTTTATGCTGCCATATAAATCATCTGTAATTTTGATTGAGATTTCAATATACCATAGTCAATTTTCATGGAATCATTATCTTAATATTGAATGATACATATAAAATATTCATTTGGTGTTCCATAATTTCTGCCAGCAATTTTTTATAGCTTTCAGAATAGATTTCACACACATCGTTTTCAGAATTTATTTTAAAAAGACTCAGTGCTCTATAATGCAATTGTAAGTAGCGTAGAAGTATTTTTATTAACTCTATTTTCCTATTCAGTCTGTTGCGGGCATATAAAAACTGTCTATATGTATTTAATATATATCTATGTGAGCCTCATATAGCAAATTTGCTATAGTTAACTATTCATTTTCGTAAATTTTCTTCAGTTTCTTTTGCAGGTTCTATGTAAAAATTTAGATTATCTCCCAATAATAATTGTTTTCCTTATTCTGTTGGAATCCTTAGGCCTTTTTTTTCGTTGTATTCCCTTATTTTACCAGCTATAGCTTCCAGTACAAGGTTGAGCATCAGTAGTGACAGCTTACATGTTTGTCTCACTCTGAATATCAATGAAAACATTTTTAATATTTCCCAGATTAAAGGTCATCTCTTTACTTCTCTAATTTAAAAAAGCAAATGCTTTACCTTGATCTATTGAGATATTTATCTCTTTTTTCTGCTAATAGGTTGAACTACACAGATTTTATATTAAGATAAGCTTCAATTTCTGTGATAGATTCAACTTGATCATAACCTATTAACCTTTTAACATTTTTCAATTAACTGAATAGTATTTTGTTTAAGATATATGCACATATGTTCATAAGAGATTGACTTATAATTTCTCTTTCTTTTAATACTATTGTCAGGTATTGATGTGATTATAATGGCTTCTTAAATTGGGTTGGAAAGTATTGCCTCCCATCTTATTTTCTGAAAGAGTGTGTATAACGTTGGTGTTATGCCTTTCCTAAATGATTAGAAATATTTCTACAGAAGCCATCTGGACTGGGAGATTTCTTTAGTGTAATTTTTTAAATTAAAGATTTAATTTTTTAATAAGATATAGTATTTTTTAGATATACTACTTTTATCTTGTCGGTTATGTTAAACTGTGTTCTAGAAATTTTTCTACATTTTCATTATTTGTGTTGCTAATTTGTGTTTTTACTCTCACTTTTAAATTGTTTTAAATCAGTTTTTCTAGTGATCAATCTTATTTTAGAGTATTCAACAAAGGTCATCTTATGACTAAAATTTTTTTCTGTTTGGCATTAACTTTTTATTCAATTGGTTTCTGTTCTTTTTGTTTTTTAAACTGTGTCTTTCTACTTTGGTTTTATCACTATTATTAACTTTGTAAGATAGAATAATTATCATTTCAAAAGTCTTAATCATTTCAGAAACATAAATTTAAGGCAATAAATTTTTCTTTAAGCTTTAAGAGAGTTGCTGTATCTCACAAGTTTAGTTGCATCCTGTAAGTCTGGATGCTACAGTGTTTTGAGACCATGGAAGACAGACAGGATTTTAATGTAAAAGATTATGGTCAATGCGAAATTTGTATATCTATCATATGATAGGTTGAAAAAATTTTATATCTTGTCATGTTAGGTCAAATGACAGTAGTTGAGGATTTATTAGGGCATTTATATTCCTTTCAACTTCAACTTCAGTGATGTGTAGGCCTTCCTGGAGCCACCAGAATTATTCTACTTGTGTAGGTCACCTTTACCATTTCTAGGTAAATGAAATAAAATAAATCCTAGCATTATCTAAGAGTAATACAAACACTAATTTTTATTACACAGTATATGAGAGATATATATGCACATGTGTGTATATAGATATATACACACTTATCTGTACACATACATATATACATATATATACACACATGTGTGTGTATGCATATAAAATTTTATCTTCTATAGACCTTTGGCCCCAGATGACTATAGGTGATAATTCAACTAATTATTTTGCCACTGTGCTCCACTGTCATCAGCATCCTATTTCTTCCTTTCTTTCTTTTTTTTTTTTTTTTTTGATGAAATAGACTTTAAACCAAATCAGCATCCTATTTCTAACTGGTAGTTGGATCAATGCCTTTGAAGTGAATACATAAAAACTAACACCGTATCTCATCCTCAAGGTCTGTTTCCTTAGAATTATGTTTGGTACCAAAAACTGATTCAGTCTGGGTGTGTTCCAAAAAACAAACACGTATTGTGAGAATAAGGCTTTAATATAGAAATTAGGGATAGCATGAATGTGGGAAGTTCCGGGACTGATGCATAACTGAAGACTGGGGCTGTGTAGCTGAAAGAGAAATGATGACCAATAATATTCGCATAATGCATTAACGCATTTGGAAGAAAGCCTAAGAAGCTAACAAAACTGCAATACAGGAACACATAGAAAGACCTGTGAAGTTCCTATGCTCATGGTCTACAGAAATTATACCTTCTTCTTTACTTCCAAATCTCATGCAAGTTCCATTCATTGGCTAGCAGAAGGCTATACAGTGATGGTGATACCTAGCTGACAACAAACAATCCAACTTACTTTGTATTTTGTTTTATTATTTTTGTGACTTCTTTGTAGATTAAATCATGTATCTAGATTCATGACTGATTAATACAAATTATTGTTGGGATTACTCTTAGATAATGCTAGAATTTCATTTTATTTTATTTACCCAGAAATGGAAAGGGTACCCTACTCAAGTAGAATAATTCTGGTGGCTTCTGGAAGGCCTATATATCACTGAAGTTGAAGTTGAAAGAAATATAAATGCCATGATATATCCTAAACTACTGTCATTTGACCTAACATGACAAGACATAAAATTTTTTCAAACTGTCATGTGATAGTTATACAAATTCTATAGTGACCATAATCTTTTACATTAAAATCCTGTGTCCAGTGATCTCAAAATACATATTATTCTATATGGTCCTAAGATATGCATTTGTCTCATTTTCAGTTAAACTAACTCCAGATTCTCAAAGATTTTGCCCATGTGATTGGATTGGTTTCCAAAACAAATGCTATTATTTCTCTAAAGAAGAAGGAGATTGAAATTCAAGTAAATACAACTGTTCCACTCAACATACTGACCTAACTAAAATTGACAGCAAAGAAGAAATGGTAAGTAATTTATGATACATTCTTTGTGAATTATCTTGAGTTGGAACATTAGAAATATTCAAATACCATTAAAATTTTGAAGTCTTTTTACTCATGCCTATCTATGCAGAATATTGAAGGTGTTCAGAATATGCCATGTGACATAAAGGTGAAAAACCTAGTGATACTTTGTTTGAAGAATGTAAGACTGATATCAAGTAGTAGACTGAGTAACTATCTTCGTATTTTAAAGAGTATACATAGAAGATAATGTTTGGAAACATTTTAAGAGCCAGTACTCTGCCAAGAAAGGAAAATTGTCTGAGGAAGGAGGGGCTTCTCCATTCTACTTCCTGAGAGAAACTTTGCCCCGACTTCCCCATTTTGTTTTGCTGCCTGTCTCTGAGGTCCCATGCAGCTTCCATTGGAACCCTTTCCACCAGTAATGCAATAAAGAGGAAAATCAAAAGTTTCCTCCTACACCGGAGTATAAATTTTCAGTGAGAATGACCATGTCTTCTCTGAAATTTTATCCTTATTGTTGCTGCACAAAATCAGGTACAAATGAAAAGTCTAATGAATCCTTGTTGAATAAATTTTGATTTACATGACAAAATCTTGATGAGTAAAGAGATTCTCCAAGAACTTTAAAACGGGATTATAAAACCACACCTCTGCATTTGTGAAATTTGTTTTTTCCCCTAGTGACTTATGTTGTAAACATACATTTTTACTTACCTTTGTTTGGGCTCTTTAAGAATGAAAAGAAAATATGAGAGGTAGTATAGCTTGATTAAAAATATTTTTTTGCAAATAATTTGCTATTGAGAAGTGTTTCAATGAAAAGCAGGATAGCACAAGAGTCCACATTGTTAAGACAGTTGTGTGTTGCCTTTGTGGTGAACAAAGTTTATTTATGCAATCTGCCTGAAGATCGGTTCAAATTTAAATGCATGTGAATCAGGAGGGACCAGTTTATACGTCAGTGCAAGGAAACAAAACTATTTTGCAAGAAACAAAAGGTAATAAAATGTTGAAACCTAGATGGATTAGGAGTAGATACTGTAAATCAAGAACTAAGCTGCAAGCTTAACATCATAGGGCTTCTTTAGCCAATAGTGTTGCTGCTGAATTTTGCAAGACTTTTGAAAATGAACATTCTGAGAAATTCTCTGTTTCTTAGAGTTTCTCTTGGTGGGAAAAAAGCCATACAAGCAACAAGATGGAAAAATAATGAATGTTAATAAAAGGAAAGATGAAGAAAGGTAAAGACAATCAATATTCAAATAAGTATATTCACTCTAGGAATATTGTCAGCGAAGACTGACTAAATAGTGAGGATCATGGAATGTAAAGACCAGGGGTACACAAAAATAATTTGTTTTAAACCTAAGAGAAATCTTCAAATGTATCAGGGAAGAATGCTTGTATTGTTTGGATGAAGAAAAAACATCGATCATAAAATATCCTAATACATTTTGAAGATCACGGGTTACTACTATGTAATATATACACTGGCAAAATCTAAGTGACAAACAGAGTGAAGTAAAGCTGTCCGTGGAGTGGAGAAGAAATTTGCATGAGAATTTTAATGGATTATTTAAAATAGTTTAAATGTACATTTTAATTATAAAATAATAGGAGATGAAGTTTGTCTTACAAAATACTTTTATATCTATTTCCACCTATTTAGAATTATTTCACTTCTAACAAACGGCTAAAATGGGGCAAGCTTTTACTGAGCAAATAATGTTAACATTTTTCACAGAGCAGGCTTAGGAAATCTCCCAGTTCTCCGTCACCAAGACCACTCAAGCTCTCTCCTGAAGCCTTTCCCGAAGTTCTTTCCTGAGTCTAGACTATGAATCACCCTCTTTTCCTTGGGCATCTGCATTTACATGGACTATTCTACTCCTCTCTTGGAGCACATCCTGTATCAAAGTTTCCCTTAAAGACTCATTCTTTTTTTCTGTAAATTCCAATTTCACATTGTCTTCATTACACTCACAACTTCTCCATATCTAGTAGAATATTTTCTAACATTATGTTTACATTATTTTCCTCACTATAAATAAAGGCCTTTGAACGTATGACAGTGTTTTTATTAATCTGTTTATTTGTAAATCCAAACTTGGCCCAACTAATTAATTTTTTTAATTGGTTTATTCAATGCTGTGAAGATGGTGTATTAAAACGCCAAAAGCTACAAGTTTCACTGTTGGTGTAGATGGGATTTGACCATAGTGTTGTGATTTGGCCTAACTCCTTTATACTTATCTTAAATTCAAAAGTAGAGTGATACAATGTGAAGCTTGTAATTTCCAAGCTATTTAGCAGCAGAGTAGCCTCAAGGACTTTCTCATATAATTCTATGATTAAAGAAAAAAGTCGAGGGTATTAGTAAGTTAAACAATGCATCAGCAGGAGAAATGTCAGGAAAAAAATTGTATTTATTTCTAAATGATGTATTTGGAAATGTAAATGTTTAGCAGAAAAATAAAATTTGATAATTAGATTATAAAGAAACTGGATATATGAGGGTGTGTGTGTGTGAGTGTTTACATATATAGTTTGGGGAGATAAACTGAAGTAAGACAGAGCACTAAAATGAAGCTACTACTGTTTACTGGGAAGTGGGCAAATAGCATAAGCAAATATTAGAAATGCTATGCAAAGGCTCAATTTCAAACCTTGGCTTTCTTGTAGCTTAGTTTGAAAATTGTGAAGGAATAGATATTCAAATTGAAACTTTATCAATTTAGAATCATATCTAAAGAAAACATATCTCACATATTTGTTTCACAAATCAGAAAACTGAAGGTCAGAGAAAAAAAGTAATTTTTAAAAATTCCATAGCTATTTTCTAGTGAGGCCAGGAGTTGAACAGTTGTTGCCTTGCACTTCACAACCTACAAAACAAGAGGTACACAATAGGTTGTAGTAAAAATTGACATGTATGATTTTGAAATTAATTTTGTTTCTAAAGGATTTTCTTAGGCGGTACAAACACAGTTCTGATCACTGGATTGGGCTGAAGATGGCAAAAAATCAAACAGGACAATAGGTAGATGGAGCTAAATTTAACAAATCATGAGATTCTTTCTTTCTGGAATCACTTAAATTTAGATAGTGCAGCCTTCTCTAGGACTTATGCTTTAGCTAAATTTCTCTAAAGCCCAATATTTTTGTACATGTTAGTAAGATGAAGGAGACATTGAGTATATATTGAGATTTATTTAAGGAGTCAACCATGAAGGTTGGAAATTAAGATAGAAGGGAACAAATCTCCTTGTTGGCTATTTCAAAAATAAAGACCTGAGATTCATGTACACAACCACCTCCACCCCAATTTAAACTTTTGTCTAATTATAAACTATCTTGTCCAATTATATGCCTCTTCTTTAAACTTTTTATTGCCTATTTTCTGATGTCTTTTACAGGTCAATTTCAATTTGATGTTCATTTTAATCTGGTTTCACTTGCAATTTCACTATTATGCAATTTGTCCTGGGCTTCATATCTTGGAGTTTTAATTTGGAAAATGTGTGTACACACCCTAAATGGTGACTCTCAGTCACTCAGCCACTTAGTTTATGTTAGAGTTTCTCAACAGAAACACTACTGATATTTTGTGCTGAATACTTCTCTGTCATAGAAAAGGGGTACTTTTCTTTGTGCATTGTAGGATGTAGGCAGCATCCCTGGATTCTACCCACTAAATGACAGAAACTATCCACCCTACTCAACCTCTTCCTCCACTTTTGACAATAAAAAAGCATCTCCAGATATTGTCAACTGTTTCTTGGAAGCAAAATCACCCCTAATTGAAAACCATTGGTTTATATGAACTGGTACCTCCACTGATTACATGTAACTAACCTAATGCCAGTTTAACATATACAAATTCTTGGAAAAGAAACTCTTTTGATCCAAACTAGTATAGGTATCTCAACACTAGCAAGAGAGAACTGTGCCAGAGCACACCTTTCAGCACTTAAGACAAGTAGAATTTTTGTTTAAAGCTGTCAGTGGGCAAGGAAGAAACCACATGACTACATAATGGCTAATCACTTTGTTGCAAGTTTGTTATGAAAGGGAGTGAAGAATGTGCCTACCTCAGTGATGATGGTACAGCAACAGCTAGATGCTACACAGAAAGAAAATGGATTTGCAGGAAAAAAATACACTAAGTTAATGTCTTAGATAATAGGGCAACAAAAAATAAGATTATTAAGGATGAAACAAACTAAGTTTTTTTTTAATTAAACAAAGTTGAAGTTTTGTATCTGTCTGGTTAATTTATTCTTATGAATCAGGCTACACATAAAACTCACTTCAAACACTGGCAAAAATGGTTACAGGTATTCTGCTGAGTTTTTTTTTTTTTTTTAACTTTAAGCCAGAAAATGATTTTGGAGATCAAGGATAGACATGGCACTTTGACAGGACTTTCATGTCCGAATTTGAAACAATTTGAGTACCAGAATAGGAGATTATAACCTATTGAACAAAATGTAAAACTGGGAGTCCACAAAGATATAACTGGAAAGATGAAGTACCTTTTGACAGAGCAAGAATTGCACTGAACAACGTCACACAGACAATGGCTATTTTATTCAAGACTGTTACCACAGGGAAAAGTCTGAACTAAAATTTTAGTTCAGTCTGAATTAAATCTGCCAAAACAAAATGGGGTGGGGCATTAAGAATGAAGGTGAAGAGGAGCTCATACACCATCCGCATTTGCTAATTGGCTTTACCCAAAAGAAAATTAAACTTTCTTTGATCTGTAAAAATTGATGAAACAAATGGGGTCATTCTTGTCATATGCAACTAAAACAGAGTGGACAGGCCAGGGGAAAAAGGCACTCAGGGCACATAGCATTGCTTCAAAAATGTAATTTTCTACAAACCTAGTTGCTAAAACTGCCTGTTGTAGCCTAAAACCAGTTTTACCTAACAGTTGCTAAAATAACTTGCTGTGACTGCAAGACTGGTTTTACCCACCACTGTCACACACCAATCAGAACTTGCCAGCTCCTCGAAACTTTACTACAGCCAGTAAACTTTCTTTCAAAACAATACATAACTTTCTTTTTTAAATAACACCTCCAATCTTTGTTTTTTTCTTTAGACAAACCAAAGACCCCCTGGTCCCTACAATTATGCCAAATTACAATTTGCACCTCTCTAATAAAACATTTTAAATGCAGAGATCTGTCCCTATATTTTATTTTGATTTTGACCTACTTGGTGTCCAGCTGTGTTCCAAAGCTGACTCAGCTTGGGAGAATCACTGGTCCACAGCGCTAGGGCATGACGTACTCACACAGGAGCTCATTGACTCTCATGACTGCACTGCTTCTGCAAGTTGCCTCATTTCTTCCTGGTGAGTCTCTTGGACTCAACTCCCAATTTTAGTTAACTTCTGTTTTATTTGGATTTTGGCTGGAGATGTCTTTCTCCTTCTGATTGGAAGATCTCCTCTTAGGGAGAACTATTTTCCTCCTGGCAGATCTCAGCTATGAGGTCTGGGTGACAGGATTTCTCTTTTCAGGTTAAAGCCTCCACAAAAGCATTTTTCTTTTTTCCTTCATTTGGAGAAGGCAGCTGATCTTCCTTCTTGGGTTTATTTGGCTTTTTCATAATCAGTGCTTGCATTTAATTGGCTTTTGTGTATTTGGCATTAAACAAAGTCATCTAGATAAATTTAGTTACAAATGGATTCTCAAAGTTTAAAGGCATGCCAACATATTTTCTGGGACTCCAGCTGGTAACATATTCAAATATTGCAGAGATCCTTCAACAGTCTATTCTTAAATCTAAACTAAAAGACCACAGCTATAAAATTATATACTCCAAATAAGCCTCATCTCTTAATTGAGTGCCTTGCTACAAAACAGTATCTCAAAGCTAACTGACACGCTTTCCTCTCCAGGCCTTTCCCCTTGTCTTATAATTCCTCCTCTTTATCTTTCTCTAAGCTAAACTTTTTTTCCAAGCTCCTCAAATATTCTGGTATACTGGTTATGTAAGCAGAAACACTTGTGGCCAGGCACAGTGGCTCACGCCTGTAATCCCAGCACTTTGGGAGGCCGAGGCGGCCAGATCACGATATCAGGATATTGAGACCATCTTGGCCAACATGGTGAAACCCCTCTCTACTAAAAATACAAAAATTAGTCAGGCATGGTGGTGCATGCCTGTAGTCCCAGCTACCCTGGAGGCTGAGGCAGGAGAAACACGTGAACCCAGGAGGCAGAGGTTGCAGTAAGCTGAGATTGCACCACTGCACTCCAGTCTGGTGACAGAGGGAGACTGTCTCAAACAAAATAAACCAAAACAAAACAAAAAACACTTAAACACTTGAAAGTCAGAAAATAAAAAATAAAATCATTTTTACTTTTATGCTGTTTCTTAAAAGCAAAAGGTGAAATTCCCATGTAAAAGACACCTTTCTTGTACCAAAAGGAATGGCAACATTATTATGGCCGAAGACAAGTAGTTGAGACCAAGAAAATAGTGTATGAACCTTGTTACAATCTTCTGGGGGGCCTCCTCACATAATTGAGTCACATTCTGAAAGTTAACTATTCCTTGTCTGATCCAGAATGTTGGTAACTGACTCAACTGTCTGTCTCCAAAATTTGGTTCACAGCCTTTGTAAAATTGCTTCTTGACAAAGCCAAACTAAAAGAAAAGAAAACTTAAGGTTTAGCCTTATCCCATTTTGTCAAAGAAAAAAAGATTTAGATTCAAATGTTTTTAATCAACTGATGAGTTAATATGTTTTACTATTTTATGACTAAACTCTAAGCTATAAGGTCTCTTTCTAGGGATATATGTTTAGAAGTGTTTCTACATATGTACATATATTACATTATATATTAAGTCTAAATGATAAAATGCACTGTCGTTGGCCAGAAATTTCTTTAAAAATTTTATTAGGATAAATGGGCATGCATATAAAATACATTTTAATTATACAAATCTTTTATTTAGTTCACATGACTTAAATAAACTTCAAATAAATAGATTGTTTTTAAGTTGTTAATAAAACAAAATTAGAAATGTTTTCAAAATTGTGAACATACATTTTTGCCTGAGTTAACTGGTCAGTTTTATATTTGCCCCTACTAGATATGTTAGTCATAAACCTATAAACCCAGTTTCAAACAAAACAATGTTTGTGTAATTTTTTATAAGATTAATAATTGATATTGAATTAATTTGATAGTATTAATTTAATAATTTAATAGAGTTAGGGTTACATTTAGGCATTATTAAATTAAAATTTAATTATTAGTTAATATATTTAATTAAAAGTTAATTACAGTTTAATAAAAATATATTTTCTGAGTTAACAATGAGGTGTACATCCATTTAATTCTAATCTTCTTGCTTAAACATCTGATATTAACTAGCTACAAATTGGTTAATAAAAAAATAAAATGAGTAGCTCTAATAGCTACATTTTCATAAGTAATCCAGATATAATTGTCAATAAATAAGTTGGATAATTACTAATAAAATAATGTTTGTGAATGAAGTTTTTATATAACTTAAAATCTTAAAAGTTACCTTAAGTTAAATATTACGTACTCATTAAATGCTTGGGTAATACTCGAATTAGTTAAAAAATTAAAATAAATTGTTAAATACATTTCTTCTAGCATCTTAAATTTTATAAAGTTATTGGACTTTTATAAAAATATTTATTTGTCTTTTATAAAAAGATTAGTCTTTTTTAAAAAAAGATTTATTAGTTTTTTATAAAAAGACTAATAATATCTAGGTTTTTAATCAAAATACAAATTTTAAAAGATTATTCTGTATGAAAAAATCTTACATAATTTTCTGTCCTAAGATAAAATGATTAGTTGCCCCAAAAGAAATAAAAAATTATAAGACTAAGACTGGAGGTTTTAAAAACATTATAAAAGGTCTAAGCAAGTTAAAGAATAGTTATAAAAGATGGGTGTTATACAACAATACTTGCCGACATGAAGAGGGGAGTAGGATTGAAAATGATGGGATAAAGGATGCTTTAACTTAATTGCTTAATCGTTTTTATCACTTTTAATAATGCAGATATGTGTTATGAATGTGTGTAAATGTGATTAAGGGTTAACAATGGAAAAAAAAAGATGAGTTTTATAAAAGAGGTTTTGTGTGTGATTGAGATTGAAAAAAAAACAACAACTATGTTTTTCTAAAAAGTAAACATTGGTATCAAGGGATTTAGGAACAGAGAAATCCCTCCCTTCCTCTGCCTTGGAAGTGCCTACCATGCGTCCAAGTGCGAGCTCCTCGCCAACCTGCACATCACAGCCCTGCTGAATGTCTCCCGGCGGACCTCCGAGGCCTGCACGACCCGCCTACACGACAAACGGATCCCTGCGGAAGACAGCCACACGGCTGACATTAGCTCCCACTTTCAAGAAGCAGTAGACTTCATTGACTGTCGGGGGAAAGGGAGGCAAGGTCCTGGTCCACTGAGAGGCTGGGACCTCCCGTTCACCCACCATCTGCATGGCTTACCTCATGAAGACCAAGCAGCTCCGCCTGCAGGAGGCCTTCGATTACATCCAGCAGAGGACGGGTATGGTCTCACCCAACTTTGGCTTCATGGGCCAGCTCCTGAAGTACGAATCTGAGATCCTGCCCTCCACGCCCAAGCCCCAGCCTCCCTGCTGCCAAGGGGAGGCAGCAGGCTCTTCATTGAGAGGCCCTTTGCAGACACTGAGCCCTGACACGCAGGGTGCCTACTGCACATTCCTGCCTCGGTGCAGGCGCCGGTGCCCACCCACTCGACAGTCTCGGAGCTCCGCAGAAGCCCTGTGGCCACGGCCACATTCTGCTAAAACTGGGGTGGAGGAACCAGCCCAGCCCCAAGAGCAACTGTGATTTTTGGTTTTACGACTCATGGACATTTCATACCTGTGCAGTACTGAAGACCTCACTCTGTCATGCTGCCCCGGCGAGACAGCGAGTGGTCACCAGGCTTGCAAATGAACTTCAGACGGACCTCGGGGTAGGCTCTCGGGACTGAAGGAAGGCCAAGCCACTGGGGCAGCACACACGTGCTGACTACTGTGCTTCCAGGTTCCCTTCCCTCTCGGGACTGCCCAGTCCTTGCACCTCAAAGTTCGCCTTTTCATTTCAAGCATAAGGCAGTAAACCTGCAGCAACATGGGAGCAAGAAGTTGCTGGACCAGGAGAAAAGGCAGATACGAAGCCAATTCATTTTGAAGGAAGCACAATTCCCACCTTATTTTTTGAACTTCGGCAGTTTCAATGTCTGTCTCCGTTGCTTCAGGGCATAAGCTGATCACCGTCTAGTTGGGAAAGTAACCCTACAGGGTTTGTGGGGACATGATCAGTATCCTGATTTGAAGCCTGAGGTGTTTTTTAGATACCTTCTTGGGTCCAGTGAGGCAATTGGTTGAGGTAGCAAGATGCTGGCTTTTCTGGTTTTTTTGTTTTTTGTTTTTTGACCGTGGGTTCTTCACTGACCTTGGACTTTGGCATGATTCTTATTCATACTTGAACTCGTCTCATTCCACCTCTTCTCAGAGCAACTCTTCATTTGAGAAAAGAGTTTTTCAGATCGTGGACCAAAAATAGTCATCCCCTCGAGGTGGTGGCAGTACATGCCTGGAGGAGAAGGGTACTTGCTGTGTATCCTGGGTCAGTGGTGTTGTTGAGCACTGGTTTCCTGTCGTTCTGTGTGCTTATGTCTCTTGTGACAGTTGTTCTCCTCCCTGCCCCTGGAGGTTGTCTTCAAGCTGTGGACTTCTGGGATTTACTGAGTTTGCAATGTGGTACTACTTTTTTTTTCTTTCTTTTTGTCTGTTGGTTATTTCTCTGGGGAAAAGGCAATAATTTTCTAAAACCCATGTAAATGTGAAGAAAAGCAGTATGTTGATGGTTGTTGTTGTTTGTTATAGTGTAAAATAAAAATTGTAAAAGAAAAAAAAAAAAAAGGGAATACCATGGAGAACCGTGAAAAGGCCTTTTTGCTTTATTGTCCACTCCAGCAACGTTTTTCCTCTGGTTCTAACTTTGCTGTTTTGGCCTGACAGTAAAATACTTACCGTGAAAGCCTAGAAAAGCAGTATTTTTCTCCAATATAATTTGATTTTGTACTCTTTGCTTTTCTTGATATATCTAATTGTTGCATTTATAATGTTAGACACATTTTTTTGTTTGATTAAATTCAAGTGTCCTTTTAGTCAGGTCCAACTTCCAGATTATCTAAATCAACACTTTATAAGGAGAAAAAATCACACTGCAAAAGATTACCCTTTTGGTAGCTGGCTTAAAATAAAAAGATTTTACATTTCATCAAAATAAATTTTGTGTTGCCTTTATTAGGTTTTTAATTATTTAAAAAACTGAGCTTTAAAATGATTAAGATTTTTCCATTCATGTGACTTTCTACATTATTGTTGAAGTTTTTTGATAATCGCTCTGGTTTAATGAGTTATTATTTTACAGTGACCCATGCTTCTGTTTTAATCAAGTATCTTTTAAACTTATACATAATATTTATATATATTTATGAGATACATGTGATATTTTGGTAGATGAATAGAATATATAAGGATTAAGTTAGTGTACTTAGGGTATCCATCCTCTTCAATGTTTATTTTTCCTATGTGTTGAGAATATTTCAAACCCTCTCTTTAGATACATTAAAATATACAGTGCGTTATTGTCAACTATAGTCACCCTACTCTGCTATAGAACATTAGAACTGATAATGTTCTTATGTCATTTATTTGAAAGGTTGTTTTTACTCAAATGTTTTGTCTTTCAGGTATAAAGAAAGTTTCTCTCCTACGCTATCTATAATTTACAGCAATTTGATAAAATATACTTTTGTGAAAAAAGATAAAAGCATTTGCTATTTTTTCTCCTTACTTGATTCCTGAAAAATTTTAAATGTACTTTTTAGTATTTCTTATGTCAATATGGTTATT
The DNA here is from genome assembly GCF_009761245.1 of Sapajus apella. Classification (NCBI taxonomy): domain Eukaryota; kingdom Metazoa; phylum Chordata; class Mammalia; order Primates; family Cebidae; genus Sapajus; species Sapajus apella. The sequence goes on from NW_022437199.1 coordinate 122,382, forward strand.
TATGTAAAGTTATTTACATAAGTCCAATAAAATTCTGCTCTCAATAGCAGAATACAATTAAAAACATAGGTTACATTACTAAGGCTTTGTCTGAAATGTCATACTTAACAATATCCATAACATGCTTAACTTTGAAGGTTCACAGCCTTACAATGAGTATATAAAAACTTACTTCCTAGGAGTCCCAAAGACATTAAAACTATAAATAAAATCTAAAGTTTGCCTTAGTTTGGCAAGAGGTTTTAAAATCTGATATTTCTGTATAATCAATGCAGAAAAAAAGTAAGTTTCTAGAAAAAAACTGTAATACATCTGTTGTTAGATCATAACCCTGTACATTGTTTCTGAGTGCTTGTTATCCATCTCTAGACTAGGCAAAGCCATAAATTATTCTACGTTCCTCTAATCCAACTTTCTTGCATCAAAGTAAAAAAATGAGAACTTCTCTGTTCCTAAATCCCAATAAGCTGAAACTAGTTTTAAAAACACATCTTGTGCCTAATGTATGGATCACACAAAAAGTTTACCAAACCACCGTATGCCAGAATCAGAGACATTCAAACTATAAACAGGGATGAAAAGTTTATTGTTTTCATGCTGTCATCAGATTTTCCCAAGATATTGGAACAAAACCCCACACCATGAGGAGCAAAACGCTACACGTTTTCCTCCTTAAGGTTTTTCATTTGGCAAGAAAACATAGTAATTAAAATTCACAATTAGTAACTATTTTAGATAAGTTGACAAAACCTGACATAAGAAATCCTTTTAGTAAATCTAGTGAATATCTTTGACAATATTCCTAACACAACTTTTTCTTCAAATTGCATCTGTAGTCCCTCTTACAAAGGTGACATTCTCTGGTTTAATTCAACCCAATCACAAAATGCTACTCTGTGACTACAGACAGGCCTCACATCTTTGGATTTCTCCAGTTTTAATTTGAAAGCATTGTAAAAACTAAACTTGTTATATTGTTGTTAATTATTGTTATATTATGATTTTTAAGCTTTATTCTTATTTCATATTAAATCATTGTGAAGCCATCTGCCCCAACGAAACATTGGCCCAATGCTTTGAGATGATTGCTGATGCCAATCAAAGTGTTAAAATAATCATAAAACTTGATGCTAGACTCCAAACAAACTTTTTTTTCCTTTGGCCTTTCTGTTGAGCAAACATGGGCCAGATCCCTGAGATAGACTTTCACACCTTCCTCTCATGTGAAACAGAGACAACCAAGACAGGTCTATCCTGGCACCAGAGGCAATTAAGCCTAACTTCAAAATGGTTGACTAACAATGCGTTCAGAAAGAGACCTTGAATAAAAGAGAAAAATGTAAAAGTTGATCATACAAATTAGGTCATTTTGTCATACTCAACCAAAGCAGAGTAGACAGACCGGGGGGGAAAAAAGCACTCAAGGTATGTATCATTGCTCCAAAAATTTAATTTTCTATAAGCCTGGCTGCTAAAACTGCCTGGTGTATCCTAAAACCAGTTTTTCCAATAGCTACGAAAATAACCTACTGTGATTCTAAGACTACTTTCACCTACTACTGTCATTCACCAAGCAGAACTTGCCAGCTCCCCAAAATTTTACTAGGGCCAACATGCTTTCTTTCAAAGCAATACATAACATTTCTCCTTTTAATAAAACCTCCACCCTTCTCTTTGTTCTTTGGATATACTTAAGACTATCAGTTGCTATATGTGCCCCAATTTACAATTCTTACTTTCTAATCAAAACATTTTAAACCTAGAGATTCATCTCTATATTTTATTTGACATTGACAAATCCTGGGACAGGTGGTAGTTTTATAAAGTGAAGCAAGGTGTCCCATTGAAGTTAGGCTTCTCCCTCCCACAGAGACTGGAAAATAGGGGCTCTAACATCCCTGGGAAACACATTTCAAAAGGGTGGCTCCCAGGTTCTTTAGAAAGACATTCCCGGGTTATAAAATCTGTTAGAGGATTTTTAAAAGTTTGATATGTCAAAGGGGCAGAGTAAACATTTACAATTATAAGTTTGCTAAAGTAAATGCTCTAAGAAAAGGGAGGCTAGGGACCTATAGTTGAGAAGAAATCTGTTTAGAAATTACCCACAAGGCCAGGCTCAGTGATTTATGCCAGTAATCCCAGCACTTTGGGAGGCCGAGGTGTCCAGATCGCTTGAGTCCAGGAGTTCAAGACCAGTTTGGGCAACATGATGAAACCCCATCTCTACAAAAAATATAAAAATTAGCCAAGCATGCTAGTGCATGCCTGCAGTTCCAGCCACTTGAGAAGCTGAGACAGGAGGATCATTTGAGCGCAGGATGCGGAAGTTGCAGTGTGCTGAGATCATGCCATTGCACTCCAGCCTGGGTGAAAGAGCGAAATCCTGTCTCAAAAAAAAAAAAAGAATTTAGCCCCAAGCTGAAGGGAATATTAAGGCCATCTCAGTCACTCCCCCAAATATGAATTAACTACAACGAGAAAATAATAACTTTACAGTGAATTCAAGTAGAAATGGTATCAATCGTGTGAATAAAATAAGTGTAATCATTAATGGAACAAATAAAGCTGTGTGCCACCTGAAAGGATGCAGATAGAACAAAGCTTCATTGCGTCACCTCTATGCAATTTCTGCCAAGAAGATACAACTTGAATCTCACCATGAGAAACAATCAGAAAATTTCAGCTGAAGAACATTTTACAAAATAACCAATGTGCAGTATTCAAAAGTGTCAAGGTCATGAATGTCAAGGAAGGCTCAGGCACTCTTCTATATTGAAGGAGGAAAGAGATATAGTCACCAAATGCAGACATTGATTCTGAGTGGGATGCTTTTATTCTAAAAAACATTATTTTGATAAATAGCAAACCTTGAAGGAAGTCTGGGCATTAGATGATAGTTCTATATCAATGTACATTTGCTGATTTTTATAATGTTATTGTGGATATGTAGGAGAAGGCCCCTTTTCCGATGAAAATACACAAAAAGCAAATAATAAATGGAATGTTATAATAAAATGCATCAATTTGGCAGCTAATTCTCAAGAGTTCAAGAAAAGCAGTATATTCTTTTTCTGCACCTAATATCTTCCTATAAGTTTGAAAGCTTCAAATTTGGAAATAAAAGTGCAACATATAAAAACTGTATAAAATATAAAACAACATATTTAACACTTTTACCTAGAAATTCTACTTTTAGGGTTTATATCATAGAAATAAAGGTGCTACTATTTAAGAAAATATTCAGGATGTTTATTGTAGCCGAGTGCAGAGTAGCATAAGCCAGGAAACAAAATTAATTCTCTTTGATAAAAGGGTAAGAAATGTATAAATCCACATTATAATTCAGCCCTTAGAAATACAAGAAATTTTGCTTGGGACATTATTAAGAATTTAAAAAGCCAAGATACAGGAAAAACAGGCATCATTTGATCACATTTGGCATAAAATAAACAATGAATAGGTATCCTGGATATAATTACATGAAGTCATATCGGTTTATACTATCAAGTAAAAATTTTGAAGGGTACATTTTAATTTGCTAACAGGGGTTACTCTGAGGTTAGACTAATGTCAATGATGGAGGGAGAAGGGAGAAGAGATTTTTGCATTTAACTGCACTTTAAAATGTTACACCTGGAAATTAATGTTAGACACTAATAGGCCAAAAATAGTGATCATTGATTATTTCACTATGAATTTTGTCAAACTCTAATACTGGCAAATCCATTTGAAAACACTGCTGCAGGATTCAGAGTAAATTTTGCCTGCGTTAATGGCAGCACAGCTGTTTTCCTTAGCTGGTCCCTTTATGAAGAATCTGGAGAAGAGAGAATAAATGCTTTGTTAATCATTGTTGCTGAAGACATCCATTTGTGTCTTCTGCTAATATCCTCTATTAAGTAAAAAAGTAATTCAAAATTTTAAAGCATTTTTACAAATTTCCCTCCACATTCCCATTCGAGTATTCCTTTTCTTGGCCCACATGGTTCAGTTAGATTAAAAAATAAGATTAACTCCATTTGGACAGCTCACTTAACAACCTCTTTTGCCTTCTTATATCTGATTGTATAAGGATGATAATAATACTTCATGATACTGTTACAGCGGTTATATGAATTGATGTTTGTAAATAATTCAATATACAAATCGACCTATGTACGACCTAAATAATAAATTGCATATTTATTGCATTATTTACTTATAATGTAACATATTAAAAATGTTAACAAAGTTATCTATAAAATAATTTAGTATTAATGATATATTCTGTGATAAATTTGTTTGACCTGTGGAAAAGGTTCAAGAAAGAACCTTGGAAAAGCTGTGCATGGTCATCAAAGCTTCCAAATTGATAAGGACAAGTACTGATTTTTCACATTATTAAAATACACTTTGTCCGAGTTTAGATTTAAATTTTGTATTGAAAACATTATGGACAAAAATTTCTAGGCATGACCTAGAGTTAAAACTCAACCCTAAAGGCAGTGAGGAATGGATTTGGCATGAGGACAAAACCAAGCTTGTCAACTTCATTATGTTCAGTGACATAACTCTGCTCTCAGGCATCCATAATTTTATACTTCACATATACACACATCCATAATTTTATACTTCATTTCAAATAATGTTTTTATTCACTTGTTATATGACTTAGTGCACTCAGATAGAAAATATATGATATTGGGCCGGGCGCAGTGGCTCAAGCCTGTAATCCCAGCACTTTGGGAGGCCGAGGCGGGTGGATCACGAGGTCAAGAGATCAAGACCATCCTAGTCAACACGGTGAAACCCCGTCTCTACTAAAAATACAAAAAATTAGCTGGGCATGGTGGCGTGTGCCTGTAATCCCAGCTACTCAGGAGGCTGAGGCAGGAGAATTGCCTGAGCCCAGGAGGCGGAGGCTGCGGTGAGCCGAGATCGCGCCATTGCACTCCAGCCTGGGTAACAAGAGCGAAACTCCGTCCCAAAAAAAAAAAAAAAAAGAAAAAAAAAAAGAAAATATATGATATTTAACAATGAAATAGAAATAAGGGGAAAACAACACAATAGCACCATTAAGTTGATTCAATAATATATTATTTTTCTATCACTACTGTAACAAATTACTACAAACTTAGTGGCCTAAAACAAGCCTAATTTATTATCTTACACTTATGAATATCAGAAGTCCAAGATTGCCCTACAGGGCTAAAATCAAAATGTCTACAGAGTCACCTTCAGGGTGCACTAGGGACGAATCAGAGGCCACCTGCGTGCTTTGGCTCACAGAGGTGCTTTCACATTATGTCAATCTCTGTGTTTCACTTCATATCTCCCAATCTGACTCTAATTCTACTTCCTCCCTTTTCTAGGGACCCTTGTGATTTAATTGGGACCACACGGATAATCCAGCATAATATCCCTATCTCAGGAGTCTTCATTTAATCATACCTGCAAAGGCTCTTTTGCCATATAAAATAACATATTCACAACATTTTGGGAGTAGAATGTGGACATTTGGGGACCATTATCTTGCCTACTAACGTAGGAATAGGATTTTGAATTCACCTGTTTTACTATTTATATTTTCAATTAAATATTTTATTATAAAATAAAGCACACAAAAATGTTGATGGAACTTTAAAAATCAATAACTCCATGCATCTGTTCAGAGACTTTTGGATAATCTTGTTCTATGTTGTATTTATTGTTTGTATTTTAACATAATGATAATTACATAACACAAAAATTGAACGCTGGTTTTATTTTATTACTGAAGATGACTAGAGAAAACATTAGGAACTTTAAAAACAGGAGACTGCGGCTGGGTGTGGTGGCTCATGCCTATAATCCCAGCACTTTGGGAGGCCGAGCTGGGTGGATCACAAGGTCAGGAGTTCAAGACCAGCCTGGTCAAGGTGGTAAAACCATGTCTCTACTAAAAATACAACAAAATTAGCTAGGCATAGTGGTGGGTGCCTGTAATCCTAGCTACTGGGAGGCTGAGGCAGAAAATTACTTGAACCCGGGAGGCAGAGGTTGCAGTGAGCTGAGATCGTGCCACTGCACTCCAGCCTGGGTGACAGAACAAGACTCCATCTAAAAAAAAAAAGAGAGACTGCAACAATCTACTTTTCTACATAAAGTGTAAGAAATTTTAAAATCATAAATCTCCATTATTGTTTTCAAATCCTTTTTCTTTAAAAACCAAATCAAAATATTCATCATTACTTCTATAAATACTAAATTAATTTTCATTCTTTCAAATTCTGTAGTACCAGTAACTATTTCAGAGTTGCATTTGGTGGACCTAGAGGTGCATTCTGGAGACATATTCTACAATAGACGATAAATCAGATCGCCTTTTATGAAAGACTCACATCTCTGGATCTACTGGGGAACCATCCACCCAAGTCCATGTCATTTTCAAGGAGGTAAAGTTAAGCCCAATCCATACGTAGTTTGATTGCCTTAGGTTTTTCTGTATAAAAGCCTGAAATGTGGACAACGAGGGACTAAATGAGCAGAATATTTTAGCAATTCAGAGGCACTGAAGATTTTAAATTTCACTGCAAAAAAAAAATAGCACTCTCCATGGGGATTCTTATGCAAATCAATTCATACCTTACTTATATACACATTATATCATATATATATTACACACACACACACAATTGCAAGTTGAATATATGAATTTAAGCCATATCTAGCATGAGAAGTGAGGCATGCCCGATTTTAAGGGTGCCCAAAACTCGATAATCAAGGTAAATGGTGACTTAATGCAAAGATGAAAGATATTTAAGGAAAGCTGTTTTTAACTGCAAAAAGACTAATGCCATAACCCTGATACTGGCCAGTTACCATTTCAGGTTGGTCCTGTATGATTAGCAGATGAGATTTTCTTTCCAAACAATACACATAACTGTCACTCCAACTTTTCATCTCATTAGAGAACCAATAACACTTTCCTTGGTATTTGAGCCATTCTGATGGGCATAGTACTACAGAGAAATGTGGAAAACAAAATGAAATTAAATTACATATGCATCTCTGAAAACTGGCAGTGAGGACAATACTTATATGTTGTATGAACAAGAGTTGAGCTACAGTAAAATTATTCATCGCAAATTGTCCAGACTCAGAAGATGGCCAAAACACAAATGATAAGGTTTGGGGACTAAGACAATTAATTTAACGAGATGAAGGGAAACCTAGACCTAACGGGATTTTTTTTCAGGTTTGCATGTTTATTTATAATTATAATTTACATTACTCCAACAGAGGATCCCCCCTTGCTATGTTCTAATTCTTAGCCATGAAGTCCGACAAAAATAAACCCAAGCTTTTACAGTAACTTTATCAATACAGAACTAAAGCTTTTGTAGCTATTAGAAGGGTTTAGTTACCAAGGTGCTTCTGTTCAACAAAATGACCTGTCACTCAGGATGCATGTGTATATTAAAGTTCTGACCCATCGACTCATGCAACAAATGTAGACCTCAAAAGTGGACCCTGCCCTCCCTCCACCCACCTTTAAAACAGAAACACAAAAGAACGATGTACAACAAAGGAGAAATATGCTCTTGGTCAACTGACCTTGCAAAAAAGACTGGCTCATTTCCAAGTAGATGAGAACACCAAAGTGTGTGGCCAGAGTCCAGCAATGACTGACTGGCACAGGTCAGAGCCTGGCAGGGACCACAGAAGGGCCAAGGCGCCACAGGGGCTCATCCTAAGGTCCAACTGCGACCCAGAAGCTTATGGACACGAGGCTCTGTACAGCAGCTCCGTGGCTCGCATCTGGGGCCACTGGCCACTACTCCCAAGTGCTTCTAATCCACCTACCCCTGTCCAGTCCCAACCTTGACAACATTACTGTGGGTGTCATCAGGGTGGTTTGGTGCACTTACACAACATGATCCATAGCACAACCCCTTCTGTGCCCTTCACCCACCCACCTCCTCCCACACCTCTGCTGGCCGTGCCTGACTCCTGAGACCCCACCCTTGGCAGTGGGGGTGCCAGGCCAGCAGCACCAGGGGCCAGGGTTACAGAGATGCACTTGGCTGCCACATCTGCCAAATGAGATTTGGTTTCACTTTGAAAAGTCAAAGCTGTCATTAAAAAAAAAAATCACAAAGTAAGGATTCAGCTTTCGCTATAGAAACCTTTTTGCAAAATACGGAAACCTTAGAATCAGGCTATGCGCAACTAAAGGAAACATAGGTAAAGACACTTCAAAGAGGTTTACCCATGAATACTTCCCCAAAACAAGTGGTTCTAACTGAGACCGTGTCCAAGTTAAGTCCGAAACATAAGTAGCAGTATGGGAATCTTCCAAACTCTGTAAACAAAGTGACCACATCTCCTTGTAAGTGGAGCGTTTTCCTTGTGTGCTGACACAGAGAATCATATCTGCGCCACTGCAGCAGGAGCCTATGACTACATCCTCACGCCCTGCCAGTTCCAGCTCTGTGGGAAGTGGGGTTGCCACGGGTGGTCCCATTGCCCCTGCCTCCTCGGAATCCACCCCGAGAACTGCGGCCACGAAGAAACCTCCCAGACACCCCCAAGGTCTCCGTGTTGAGCTTCCTCCCTTCGGCCCACGTTGTCAGCCTGGAGCTGGTCTTGATTTCAGAAGAGATGTTGTCAAAGAACGGCTTGGATTTGTCATAGTAGCAGTTGGGCCCCAGAAGGCCTTCCTCGGCCGGCGTTTCTTCGCTCTGGGCCACCACAGCTGGGTCCTTCTCTTCCCCCTTCCCAGCCTTGTCATCTTTAAAATTCAGTTTCTTCGTAAACTCCTTGTCAAGCTCCTCTCGGTTGAACTGGGCATTTGCACTCTCAAAATCAAAGTCGCCCTCAAATTTGATTGTGTTTTCCTTGACCTTAGTTGGACGGCTTTGCCCTCTGGAGCGATTCCTCGTTCGCCTGTTTCCTGGTCGCCTCCTCTGAGGTCTTCTGTTCTCGTCATTCATCTGCCCTTGAGTTTGCACAGCTGCCGGCTGGACTACATCGCTGGTGGTCTTGCTGCTCGGGGGGGCCTGACGACCATGGAGCTGCGTCCCTGTGGTGCCCTTGCCAGGTAACAACAGCCTTTTAGCATTCAGGTTATCAGCAGAACCAGTCTGGACGCCCTGCTCCACCATGAGCCTCTTGCCGACTGGGATGGGCGGAAAACCAGCTCCCTTGGCGGTGAGCCGCTGTGGCTCTGAGGACAAGTCAAGCTCTGAAACGGGCTGTGGAGATGGAGAAGAGCCAGGGCTGGAAGCGGCGGCCGAGGCCGGAGGGCTTACCACCTTCTCTAGACCCAGGGAGGCGGCCTACTGCTGGCTGAGCAGGAGCCGGCCGCCACGGGCCACAGGGCGCCATCCCTCGGAAAGGGCTGGGAGGGCGGGAAGAAGCAGAGCCCGGGGAAGACGAACAGCGGCGGGATCCTGCGGGAGGGTGTGCTGCGCTGTCGGAGGTTCACACGCAGGGATCTCTGTGATGTCACTTCCCGGAAAATGATGCACTCACAAATCTCTTCTCTGGGGGGAGCAGGCCTCTCTGTGGGACGGTCTCACTTTGGCGAGCGCCACGGTGGAGCTGTCGGTGTCGATGGTGCAGAGGATGCCCTCGTAGCGGCTCTGCGCCTTGGAGATGCGGCTGATCTTGCTGCCCAGATACCGGGTGCCTGAGGAGCCGCGCACGGCGGCGGCAGGGACGCGTCGGGCAGCCAGGGGGACAAGCGCCGGGCCGCCAGGGGGACAAGCGCCGGGCCGCGGCCCGCTCCGCCTCCGCGCGGTGGCCTGGCGCCCGCTCCTGCGCTCCTCCGCCCTGCCGCCGCCCAGTGGCCTGCGCGGGCCGACATAGTGGGATTTTTTATGCCATATCTATTATATTGACTAGAATAGCACGAACAAATTAAAATGTATGTTGCATTAATGCTGTTTGAGATATTAGATAAAATATAATTTGTATCACTTAGAATTTATCCACACAAAGTTGTTTTTTTAACTTTTAAGTTCAGGGGTACACATGTAGGTTCGATACATAGGTAAATTTGTGTCATACGTGTTTTATGTACAGATTATTGCAACATCCAGGTATTATGGCACCCATTAGTTATTTTTCTTTATTTTCTCCCTCCTCCTACCCTCCACCCTCAAGTAGGCCCCAGTGTGTGTTGTTTCCCTCTGTGTGTTATCATTTAGCTCCCACTTACAAGTGAGAACATGCGATATTTGGCTTTCTGTTCCTGCATTAGTTTGTTAAGGATAATAGCCTCCAGCTCCATCCACGTCCCTGAAAAGAAACGATCTTTTTTTATGACTGCACAATATTCCATGGTGTATATGTACAACATTTTCTTTATCCAGTCTACTATTGATGGGAATTTAGGTTGATTCCGTGTTTTTTTCTGTAGTGAATAGTGCTGCAATGAACATATATACGCATACGTCTTTATAACACAATTATTTACATTCCTTTGCGTATATACCCAGTAATGGAATTGCTGGGTCGAATGGTATTTCTTTAGGTCTTTGAGGAATTGCCACACAGTCTTCCATAAGGGCTGAACCAATTTACACTTCCACCAACAGTGTATAAACATTCCTTTTTCTCCACATCCTCACTAGCATGTTTTTTTACTTTTAATAATAGCCATTCTGACTGGTTTGAGTTGGTACCTCATCGTGGTTAACATCGCTGATCATTAGAGGAAATACAAATTAAAGACAGAGTTCTAAAATCGCTCTCCCTGTAGTTTTGTATGTGTATTCCCTTCTCCCTCTTAATATTAAATAATTAACAATTAAATGATTAAACAATATCAAGAGTGATAATTTATTTTCAACCTTTTTATTTTCAACCTCTTTATAACTGCAATATTATGAAGTTCTTTGATTTTCCTAAATTAAAATTAAGTTAAATTAAATTAAATGGAAAATATTGAGATTTTTTGGCATAGTATTGAGAAAAAGTGAGGTATATATAAAAATATACATAAATATCAATATAACTATTTTAACTTATGGCCCATTACAATCTCTCTCTTTTTAAATTATTTTTTTATCAAGATTAATTTTCTTCATGTAACACAAAATTCACTATTTTAGCCATTTAAAGTATAAATGCAGTGGCTTTTAACACACAGTGTTGTACAACTATCACTACTATCTCATGCTAGAGCGTTTTCATTGCATATAAGCACGAAGTAGTCACTATTCCTCTTCTAATCCCATAGCCGTGGAAACCCCTAGCCTGCTTTATGTCTCTATGGATTTGACTGTGATAGACTTTTCGTGTAAATGAAATCATACAATATGTGGCCTTTTGTATCTGGCTTTTTCATTCATTCACCACAATGCTTCAAGGTTCATAAAAGTTGTAGGATACATCAGTACTACACTCTATTTTATGGCTGTAAGAATATTTCGTAACATGTATGTGGTGCATTTTGTTTATCCGTTCATCAGCTGATGGGCAACTGAGCTGCTTCCACTTTCGGCTATTATGAATATTGTTACTATAAACATTCATGTACAAAATTTTGTAAAGACATGTGTCTTCCATTTTATTGGACATATACCTAAAAGTCGAATGTTGGGTCATGTGATAATTTGAGGAACTGTCAAACTGTTTTCCACAGTACTATACAATTTTACATTCCTACCAGCAATATATGAGCGATTTTTCCATACCCCCAAAAACACTTGCTCTTTTTGTGTGATTATAGCCACCCTGGTGGGTATGCAGTGGCTTTCCACCATGATTTTGATTTCACGTTTCCCTAATGACTAATCATATTAAACATCTTTTCCAGTGCTTATTGGCCTTTTGTACAGTGTTTTTGTAAGACATGTCTATTCATGTCCTTTGCTTATTTTTAAATTGGATTGTGTTTTTGAGTTATAAGCATTCTTTATGTGTTCTGAATGAAATACCCCTATCTGATACAAAATTTACGAATATATCTTTCTCTTTTGGTGTGTTGTCTTTTCCATTTAACATGTGAAAGAACATGAATTTTGGAAGTCGGAGGTAAAACTTTATGAACTGAATGTTTGCATACCCCAAAATTCATATGCTTAAATCCTACCTCCCAATATGATGGTATTAGGAGGTAGGTATTTGGGAGCTAAGAATAGATGAGGATCAGAATGGGATTAGTACCCGTAAGAGTCCTGAGATAACTTGAGTCATTCTGCTCTCTGCCATGAGAGATTACAATAAGAAGCTGGCAGTCTGCAACAGAGAAGAGGGCCCTCACCGGAACCCAAGCATACTGGCACCGTGATCTCAGACTTCCAGTCTTTACAACTACGAGGAATAAATATCTGCTGTTTATAAGCCACCTACTTTAGGGTAATTTGCTGCGGCAGCCCAAACTGAGTAAGACACATCCTCCTGACATCATCTAAACCTAATTACCTCCTAAAGACCCCATCTCCAAATGCCATCACCTTGGAGGTTAGAGTTTTAACATATAAATTTGGGGGAGGGCACAAGTCTGTCCATAGCAACAACCAAGTAAAAATGAAGGCAAATTGTGATTGATTCTCCTGCAAAATTTTTACTCAATGGAACATGTTAGCTAAGTCTGTACCCAAACCATTTACCCATGTTGTTTTGAAGGCCATTCATTAAAGCAATTATTCAATAGAGGTGCTCTAATAAAAGGAATATTTTTTCTTATTTCTCTGTAGTCCGTAGTTAGCCTTCACTCTCTAGTAGTGGCTTAGAACATAGGCCATACCAGGAAGTTAAAAAGCAACATGGTTGTTCTCACTCATAGGTGGATGTTGAACAATGAGAACACAGGGACACAGGGAGGGGAGCATCACACACTGGGGTCTGTTGGGGGGGGCAAGGGAGGGACAGTGTGGGTGTAGGGAGGTTGGGGAGGGATAACATGGGGAGAAATGCCAGATATAGGTGACAGGGGAATGAAGGCAGCAGACCACATTGCCATGTGTGTACATATGCAACAATCCTGCATGATCTGCACATGTACCCCAGAACCTAAAGTACAATTAAAAAAAGAGAAAGAAAAAAAGCAACATGGTAAAGACTAGAATTCCTTTGCCAAAGTCAGCTATAACAGACCACTGTCTTGCAGTGCTTTGCCTTGCTTGGTATCTTGGAGTATTTACCACTCACACTGGTGGGAAGATTAATGGTTTTCCACCATGTGGTGCCTGACAATAGTGTAAAAGCTTTCCATGAGATCACATGCTGACTGAGAAGGTCCATTCCAAGGGTGCGTAAAGGAATAGTGTTGAGGGACAACCAGGATGAAAGCATCTTTTAGCAAAATGGGGCCAATTTTAATATCTGAGCCGGGAATTGCCCCTTTAATTTACCTTCCCGCAAAGCTAGTCACCTACCAGAAAAATCCCTTTAACTTATGGAAAAAAGGGGAATTTGGGCCTTTGTGTCTAACAGAGTCAGTCAGAATTGTTTATTTTTTGGAGACTCAACCTCAATCAATGTGGTGAAAGAGTAAATGTCTACTAGAAGAGGCCTGCTTCCATGCTCACTATATCCCTGTGTGGGAGCGGGATCCTGCCACTCATGGATATAGAGGCAGGGGCAGAAGGAAAGACTGCCTCCAGAAGCTAAGGAGAAGGTTGTCACTGTTGTCATCTAACCCTAGAAAGTAATGTAATTGTTTGATCAATTTACCAGAGATTATCCAACCTGAGACCCACTTGTCTTTTGGGGTCCAATATAAACTCTCTTGTTCTCAGGGCTCACCCTGAAGCAGGAGCCTGGCTGTAGGTGGTTTGTATGGCCTAGCAAAGAGGTAGCCTTGCTATCAGTAGTAATTTTGGTTCAAGTCAGGAGAGGTGTTATTTGTAGAATTAGCAGGCATTTAACTGAGTCCTTCGTGAGTTTCTATGAAATCCAGAGCATCCATGGACCCTTGAATTGTTTTAGCAGTAGATATCACTGCCAGTAAAGAAGACTTAGGTATCTGCCACGAGGCTACCAAAGCATGTTTGTAGATACAAAGACCAATGTGTTAGTTTTTGCCACCTGAGACAAGGTATAACAGTTGGAACAAACAATAGACTAATTGAAAAGCGTGAGGGGAAAAGCTGGGGAGCTGTTTCAGTGAATAAGGACTTTGAAAAGCTCCCATGTAATCCTGAAAATCTGGAAGGCTGGGCACAAGCCCTGTGCTGAGTGCATGCTCAGAAATTACCTGAAAATGTCCTAAGATCTCACCTCTGGCTGACCTTTAAGCTCTGCACACACAAACATTGTGCATATCTATATTTACAGATATACATCTAACTACAAATATTTATAGGTATATAGATACATATAAATATATACGTATGTATATTTATAGGTATACACATACAATGGACCATTATTCAGCCATGAAAAGGAATAAAACGTGGATGATCTTTAAAAATATCATGCTAAGTGAAAGAAGCCAAAGGCCAAATATTGTGTGATTCTATTACATGAAAATCCAGAATAGGTAAATCCATACAAACTGAAAGAAGGTTTGTAGTTGTCAGAGGTTAGGGGGAGGGAGAATGGAGACTGATTTGCCAAGTGGGTATGTAAAGGATTTCTTTCTGGGAAAAGTTTTTCAACTCGATAAACATGTTAGTTGCACAATGTTTGAATGTTCTAAACATCATAAAATTATTTACTTTGAAAGGTTCAACATTTTGAATTGTACCTCAGTTAAAAAATCAAAAGGAATATGAAATAAATATATTATAGTTAATATATGGTATTCATACCTACTTTAATTAGTGTTTAATGACATGCATATGATCCCATGTTTACCTCTAAAGCTGCCTTACCTTTTTTACGGTGTCATTGCAATGATACCCAACATAATGACAGATATTACAGATAGAGAGACAATAAAATATGAATTAAAGCTACAATACTTCAATTGGTTTGGCACTTATATATGTATAAGCCAAGTAAAGAGAGTGTCAATAAGTAGAAGATAAAATATATCAAATTTTTACATATTATAAAGGAAGCAATACAAACCAGTAGATTAGAAAAAAATCCTTTGATAGTAATTATACATTTCTCTGGAAAGTCATAAAATATTATCTCATACAATAAAATGAAGTCAAAATTCTCCGAGGTAAGTATTAAAAAGTTAAACTTAGATGTTTAGAAATATAAGGTTATGTTTTCAAAATGATTCTGTATGACTGGGATTTCTAAGCTTAAAAGTCTAAGTTTAATATCATAACAAATAATTTTTTAAATATTGACTTTTATCCAGTTTGTATTTCAGAAAAAGAAGAATAAATAAGTGACAAACAAGAATGGCTATTTACATACTGCTTTTCAATAACTAACTTTCCATATTTATATGTATCAACTTGATTTTAACCTCCTGGAGGGCAGAGCCTATTTCTTATGTTGTTTTAGAATTCTTATCCCACTGCAACAAGTTTAAAGATATGGAATTTGGGAGGGATAACATTAGGAGAAATATCTAATGTAGATGACAGGGGAATGGATGCAGCAAACCACCATGGCATGTGTACACTTGTGTAACAAACTTGCACATTCTGCACATGTACCCCGGAACTTAAAGTATAAAAAATAAAATAAAAGTAGATTTATACCAAATATTTACTTGTTAGTTTAATCTATTTCATACCTGTTCAATAAGACTTCACATTTAAAGAGTCCAAAAGATTAAAATTAGGATAAGCCAAAGCCTGAGACATACCTGTCTGGTCTGTAGATCTCAAAATACAAAGGTCCTTATTACTTATATTTCTTCTTGTGCCATTATTCACTTTTAGGTCTCCAGTATCCTCACACTGGGTGATATTTGAATGACTTCCTTTTGGGCATTTTAGCAATATTCCCTGAGAAACTTGAATACAGGACAATTTTAAGATTGGGTAAATATCTTCTCTATGGAATGTCTCAGAGACACATTCATTGGAATTATTCTGATGATTTAACAAGAAATAATAAAAGGAGTCACTAGGATCTTTTTAAAATTTTTATGTCTACTGATGAAAAGAATTCACAATACTACACAATAAATTTATTTATACAACACATATTTGGTGAGAATCTATTCTATGCCACACATTCCTGTGAACTGGTAATACATAGTGAATAAAGCCATGTTTCGTCTCTTGGAAGTGTATAGGCTCTTTTCATCCTTTCTTAATGTTTAGCTGCAACCTCCAATACTGTATTCAGTGCATTGTACCATAATTACTTAATGCCTGCTTCCCCCACTGGAATATATATTCCTCACTCTAGCTATTCTTTGTTTTTTAAAAATTGGGGAATTTGTAATAATATTTAGAGTGTTATAGTTGCACAGTAAATATTTGTTGGCCAAAAGGAAATGCAAACTAAATACAACTTTTGATAAAATGTATTAAAATATTTAAAACAGTAAAATTATATCTATGATGAGTATCTAAGAAACACAGAATAATGGTTTCAAATACCACACACACACATACACAAACACTTTTCTCTGTATTAGACTGTATACCACTTGAGAACAGGATACTTACCTGGTTTTACTACATATTTAACATAGCACTGTGGAGTGTACTAATAGAGTTTTACATGCAGTAGCTTCTAATTCAATCTTGGTTAATGTAATGAAGAATGAATTATTATAAAATGATTTGTGAGAGACAAGCAAACATCTTTCATATTTTTATGAAATTAGGATCTTCTAACTTACCCAACAGGATCAGAGAAATCAAAGTCAAAGCCAGAACACCATTCATGGTTCCAGATATTCCCAGTAAGATTTTATACCAGTGCAACATCACTGAATAATCTGAGACATTAATCACACGAATTAGTTTAGAAAAGTGTTTCCAGGAAGTAATAAAATAGCAGTTGTAGTAATAGGATTGTACAAAATATTCGTTTTGGGCTTCAAAGGTTATTAGGCAATCAAAAGCATGAAGGCTAAGTAGATAGAAAAACATATACATTTATTTAATAATGATAACACTCTGAATGGTCAGAAGGTATGATACATATCATATGAAATCTTAAGTAATTGCTAATATTTAACATTATTAACTGGTAGAAAGAATTTTAATCTACACACCAAATAATTTTTCAACCACAGACCCACACACTCATGTATATGCACATTCATTTATAGATAATGCATGATATCCACATAAATATACACTTTCTAATTAATAATTAACATAACATTTACAAATCCTTTGAGTCTTTTTCATTTTCTAAGGATGAACCAGAACTCCATATGGCTTCAGGTATCCTACAATTTTAATTAAAAAAACCTAAAATCCTTCTTAAGAAATGAATAGTATTTCATCTTCTTATTACATGGTAAACTTTTAAGAACTGTTTTATTTTTCATATACCTACGCTGCCAGGCTCAAGATAAGAGTGCCAGTTCAATGACTATTATTGAAGAAACTGCTATCATTGGACAGAGAGTCTCTTCCAGAGGATTCAGGTCTACTGGGCACTTACTTATGAAATTACATGAATAATTATGTTATACTGAATAAGTTAATATCTATATTATGTGAAACACTTTGTCCTTATCAAAGATAATTTATGCAAATCTATCACTGTAATTGTTAAGAATTCTTTATCATAACTGAAATTATTCTTATTGTTCAACAAATTGCATTGTTAATGCTGAAATTTATATTCTAAATACCCCTTAAACCTGAGAAAACAGAGAAATTACATTTGAAGTTGTCAAGCCCTGTCAAGAAAGCACGTGATGAACCCTATAGAATGATACTTTAGATAAATAGTTTGCAAGTTTTCTCTTTTTATAACGTTGTCAAAAATATTAAAATAAAATGTAACAGAATTTATTTAATGAATACTTCACATTTCTCAGATTATTTTTGAATTTTTGATATATTTATGATAAGCAATAAATTCCAAGAAATCAAACATGTGTGTTAAAAATACTATATATTTATTTTAAAACTTAAAAAATAATTAGGAAAAAAAAGTATGGAAGGCGTTTGAAATTCAACTTGGACTCAATTATTTCTCATAAGCACCACAGGGTGACCTTCACAGTATGTTCTTGAGGCATATTAAGATTCTGAATAACAGAGAAAATAACACTTTCATTATCTTGTGTTTCTTTTGTAAGGAAGTGGTTTAACTTATAATGGTTAAAGCGCAAGCCTTTTCTTTAACCACTCAAAACCAGAAATAAAAGAAAAAAGCAAAATCAGTCTTACAAATGTCTATAAAAAATTTTAAATACATTATCAACAACGAAAATATATTATAATCATGTTTGGTTTATTCTAGGAATATAAAGATTATTCAATAGTTAGAGAAAAATCTATCATCATCTCATAAGACATAAAAAAATTAGGAGGAGGTCCCAAGATGGCTGAATAAGAGGCAGCTCTGGGACACAGCTCCCAGGGAGAGAGACGCAGAAGCTGAGTGGTGTCCACAATTCCAAATGGGGTACCAGGTTCATTTTGTGGGTCTGATTGGACAGTGAATATAAACCAAATAGGGCACGTTGAGGCAAGGTGGAGCACTGCCCGACCCAGGTGGTGTAAGCAACTGACTGGAGGACTGGGGGATCTCTTCCTCTGGGACTTCAGTTCAGACACAGTGCTCCACCCAAGCCCTCTACAACCCACAGAACAGGAGATCTTTGCCGGGTGGAAAAGCCTCAGCAAGCTGCATGAACAGGGCAGAACAGCAACTTTGGCTGGTGCCGGGGCTGTCAGCATAGATCTAGGTGGAAGCACTGGCTGACATTGAGCAAGCCAAAAAGCTGGTGGGACAGAGCTACCCGCCCCCCCCCCCCAGAAAGAAGGGAAACTGAACCCAGAGAAACAGGCCATATGGCAGGACGGGTCTCCACCCACAAAGCCTAGCAGGCTAAAAAAACTCACTTCAGAGTTTCGCATACAGAACATCAGTTAGTGACCAGGAATGAACGAGCTCAGCATGGGGGAAGGGCAGCTGCCATTGCAGAAGCTGTCCTAATTTTCCTGAGCAAATATAAGACAGGAAAAATACACAGCAGCTCCACTGAATCTGTGGCAGCCCAACAGCACCTCTGCAGGCAGACAAAGGAAAGGCTGCCTCCCCAAGCAGCTACCTGAGATCAAACCTATACTGTATAAATCCAACCAGATGGGAAGAAACCAGTGCAAGAAGGATGAAAATATCAAAAACCAGAATGTCTCTCCCCCACCATGAGATCATAACTCCTCACCAGCAAGGGAACAAAGCAGGATGGAGAATGAATTTGATGAACTGACATAAGCAGGCTTCAGAAAGAGGGTAATAACAAAATTCTCTGAGTTAAAGGAACATGTTCTAATCCAACATAAAGAAAATAAAAACCTTGAAAAAAAGGCTTGATGAAATGCTAACTAGAATAACCAGCTTAGTGAAGAACATAAATGACTTGATGGAGCTGAAAAACACAGCATAAGAACTTCATGAAGCATACACAAGTTTCAATAGCCAAATAGATAAAGCAGAAGAAAGGATATCAAAGATTGAAGATCAAATCAATGAAATGAAATAGGAAGGCAAGCAAAGAGGAAAAAGTGTGAAAATAAATTAAGAAATCCTCCAAGAAATATGGGATTATGTGGAATCTACACTTGATCAGTGTACTGAAAGAAGACAGGGAGAATGAATCCAAGCTGGAAAACACTCCTCAGGATATTATCCAGGAGAACTTCCCCAGCCTAGCAAGGCAGGCCAACATTCAAATACAGGGAACACCACAATGATACTCCTCTAGAAGAGCAACCCCAAGGCAAATAATCATGAGGTTCACCAGGGTTGAAATGAAGGAAAAAATGCTAAGAGTAGCCAGAGAGGGAGAGGTCAGGTCACCCACAAAGGGAAGCCCATCAGACTCACAGCAGATCTCTCAGCAGAAACCCTACAAGCCAGAAAAGAGGGGGCCAATATTCAACATCCTTAAAGAAAAGAACTTTCAACTCAGAATTTCATATCCAGCCATATTAAGCTTCAAAAGTGAAGGAGAAATAAAATCCTTTATGGACAAGATATTGCCGAGAGATTTCATCAATATCAGACCTGCCCTAAAGAGCTCCTGAAGGAAGCACTAAACACAGAAAAGAAAACCAGTATCAACCACTGCAAAAAAGAACCAAATGGTAAAGATCAATGATGCAATGAAAAAATTATGCCAACCAAAGGGCAAAACAACCAACCAGTAACAAAATGGTAGGATCAAATTCACACATAACAATATTAACATTAAATGTAAATGGACTAAATGTCCCAATCAAAAGACACAGACTGGCAAATTGGATAAAAAGACAAGAGCCATCAGTGTGCTGTATTCAGGAGACCCACCTCACATGCAAAGACACACATAGACTCAAAATAAAGGGATGGAAGAAGATTTACCAAGCAAATGGAGAGCAAAAAAAGCAGGGATGGCAAACCTAGTCTCAGATAAAACGGACTTTAAACCAACAAAAATCAAAAGAGACAAAGAAGGGCATTACATAATGGTAAAAGGATCAATACAACAAGAGCTAACTGTTCTAAACATATATGCATCCAGTACAGCAGCACTCAGATACATAATGCAAATCATTAATGACCTAGAAAGAGACTTAGACTCCCACACAATAATAGTGGGAGACTTGAACATTCCACTGTCAATATGAGACAGATCAACGAGACAAAAAATCAACAAGGAAATCCAGGACTTGAAAGCAGATCTGGACCAAGTGAACTTAATAGACATTTACAGAACTCTCAACCCCAAATCCACAGAATATACATTCTTCTCAGCACCACATCACATCTACTCTAAAATTGACCACATAATTGGAAGTAAATCACTCCTCAGCAATTGCAAAAGAATGGAAATCATAACAAACAGTCTCTCAGACCACAGTGCAATCAAATTAGAACTCAGGATTCAGAAACTAACTCAGAACTGCACAACTTCATGGAAACTGAACAAATGGCTCTTGAATGTTGACTGGATAAACAATGAAATGAAGGCAGAAATAAAGATGTTCTTTGAAAGCAACAAGAATGAAGACACAATGTACCAGAATTTCTGGGACACATTTAAAGCAGTGTCTAGAGGGAAATTCATAACAATAAATGCCCACATCAGGAGCAAGGAAAAATCCAAAGTTGACACCCTATTATCAAAATTGAAAGAATTAGAGAAGTAAGATCAAAGAAATTCAAAAGCTAGCAGAAGACAAGAAATAACTAAGATCAGAGCAGAACTGAAGGAGATAGAGACACAAAAAATCCTTCAAAAAAATCAACAAATCCAGGGTCTGGTTCTTTAAAAGGATCAACAAATCTGACCACTATCCAGACTAAGTAAAAAAAGAGAGAGAGAGAGAAAAGAAGGAAATAGATGCAATGAAAAATGATAAAGGGGCCATCACCAGCAATCCCAGAAATACAAACAACCATCAGTGACTACTACAAACAACTCTATGCACACAAACAAGTAAATCTGTAAGAAATGGACAAATTCCTTGACACTTACACCATCTCAAGCCTAAACCAGGAAGAAGTCGAAACCCTGAATAGACCAATAACAAGGGCCGAAGTTGAGGCAACAATTAAAAGCCTACCAATCAAAAAAAGTCCAGGTCCAGACAGCTTTACAGCTGAATTCTACCAGATGTACAAAGAGGAGCTCCTACCATACCTTCTGAAACTATTCCAAACAATACAAAAAGAGGGAATCCTCCCCAACTCATTTTATGAGACCAATATCATCCTGATACCAAAACCCGGCAAAGACTCAACAAGAAAAGAAAACTTCAGGTCAATATCCATGATGAACATAGATGCAAAAATCTTCAATAAAATACTGGCAAACTGATTGCAACAGCACATCAAAAGCTTATTCATCATGATGAAGTATGCTTCATCCCAGGGATACAATGCTAGTTCAACACACACAAGTCAATCAATGTAACCCAACACATAAACAGAACCAAAGACAAAAACCACAAGATTATCTCAATAGATGCAGAGAAGGCTTTGACAAAATTCGACAGTGCTTTATGCTAAAAACTCTCAATAAACTAGGTATCGATGGAATGTATCACAAAATAATAAAAGCTATTTATGACAAACCCACAGCCAATATCATACTGAATGGGCCAAAGCTGGAAGCATTCCTTTGAAATCTGACACTAGACAAGGATGCCCTCTCTCACCACTCCTATTCAATATAGTATTGGAAGTTCTAACCAGAGCAATTAGGCAAGAAAAAGAAAGAGTATTCAGTTAGGAAAAGATGAAGTCAAATTGTCTCTACTTGCAGACGACATGATTGTATATCTAGAAGACCCCATCATCTCAGCCCAAAATCTCCTGAAACTGGTAAGCAACCTGAGCAAAGTCTCAGGATACAAAATCAATGTGCAGAAATCACAAGCATTCCTATACACCAACAACAGACTTAAAGAGAGCCAAATCGAGAATGAATTGCCATTCACAATTGCTACAAAGAGAATAAAATACCTAGGAATACAATTAACAAAGGATGTAAAGGACCTATTCAAGGAGAACTACAAACCACTGCTCGACGAAATAAGAGAGGACACAAACAGATGGAAAAACATTCCATGCTCACGGTTGGGAAGAATCAATATCATGAAAATGGCCATACTGCCCAAAGTAATTTATAGATTCAATGCTATCCCCATCAAGCTACCAATGACCTTCTTCACAGAACTGGAAAAAAACACTTCAAACTTCATATGGAACCAAAAGAGAACCTGCATAGCCAAAACAATCCTAAGCAAAAGGAACAAGGATGGAGGCATCATGCTGCCCAAATTCAAACTATATTACAAGGCTGCAGTAATCAAAACATCATGGTATTGGTATCAAAATGGAGACATAGACCAATGGAACAGAACAGAGACCTCAGAAGCAACAGCACACATCTACAGTCGCCTGATCTTTGACAATCCTGACAAAAACAAGCAATGGGGAAAGGATTCCCTGTTCAATAAATGGTGTTGGGAAAACTGGCTATCCATGTGCAGAAAGCAAAAACTGGACCCCTTTCTGACACCTAACACTAAAATTAACTCCTGATGGATTAAAGATCTAAACATAAGATCTAACACCATAAAAACCTTAAAAGGAAACCCAGGCAAAACCATTCAGGACATAGGCATAAGCAAGGACTTCATGGCTAAAACACTAAAAGCAATGGCAACAAAAGCCAAAACAGACAAATGGGATCTAACTAAATTCCAGAGCTTCTGTACAGCAAAAGAAACAATCACTACAGTGAACTGGCAACCAACAGAATGGGAAAAAAACTTTGCAATCTACTCATCTCACAAAGGGCTAATATCCAGAATCTACAAAGAACTGAAACAGATTTACAAGAAAAAAAAAAAAAACCATTCAAAAGTGGGCAGAGGATAGGAACAGACACTTTACAAAAGAAAACATATATGAGGCCAACAAACATATGAAAAAATGCTCATCTTCACCGGTCATTAGAGAAATGCAAATCAAAACCACATTGAGATACCATCTCACACCAGTTAGAATGGCGATCACTAAAAAATCTGGAGACAACAGATGCTGGAGAGGATGTGGAGAAATAGGAACAATTTTACACTGTTGATGGGAGTGTAAATTAGTTCAACCATTGTGGAAGACAGTGTGGTGATCCCTCAAAGACCTAGAAATAGAAATTCCATTTGACCCCGCAATCCCATTACTGCATATATACCCAAAGAATTATAAATTGTTCTATTATAAAGACACACACACATGTATGTTCATTGAGGCACTGTTTACAATAGTAAAGACTTGGAACCAACCCAAATGTCCATCAGCGATAGACTGAATAAAGAAAATGTGGCACATATACAACATGGAATAGTATGCAGCCATAAAAACGATGAGTTTGTGTCCTTTGTAGGGACATGGATGAATCTGGAAACTGTCATTCTCAGCAAACTGACACAAGAACAGAAAACCAAACACTGCCTCTTCATACTCATAGGCAGATATTGAACAATGAGAACAAATGGACACAGGGAGGGGATCATCACACACTGTGGTCAGCTGGGGAGGCTAGGGGAGGGACAGTGGGGAGTGGGGAGGGTGGGGAGAAATACTAGATATAGATGATGGGGGATGAAGGTGGCAAACCACCTTGCCATGTATGTACCTATGCAACAATCCTGCAAGATCTGCACATGTACCCCAGCACCTAAAGTACAATAAAAAAAAATGAAAAAAAATGAAATTGATAAAATTGTCTACCTTTATGTTAAAAAGAGGAATTAATAAATACTTGTTCAACATAATAGTTTTATGTGTAATGAAGCTAACATCTTATTCAATTGAGACAACTGAAAGAAGCTTTTCTGCTGAAGACCAGAAAAAGAAAGATACCTCAAATCTCCACTACTTTTTAATATGAAGAGGTAATATATAATTTAATGAAGAAAAAATACTCTAATTACAGGTAGAAACATTATAAAAACAAGATAAAACTATGTGAAGATAATGTGAGTACAGATTTGGTAAAACCTAAAGAATCGGTTGAAAAAATACCGTAATTCCAGGAACAAAAAATAGTAGCCACATTTATGAAAATAACATACTAAAATCGTGTCCTATAAAATCCAGTAACCACTGTGAAAACACAGATGAAAGAAATCCATACTTATAGATAGTTAACAAACAAACAAACAAAAAGAAAGAATACCAGACAGAAACTCGACAAATGCCCAAGCCAGTACAGGGAAAAAAAAAAAGAAAACTGACCAAAAACTTAATAACATTAATTTGATCATGTTCTTGCATAAGAAAACTGTCATAAAGATAAATTCTACCTAAGTTAAAAGACAAAATAGGAAGTAATTTAGATGTAAAAGCTACATCAGATTGTTTTATTTCTTTTGTTTGTAGTGAGTCAGCCTGAATAATGTAGTATAAAGTTACTTGGAAGAACAGGAGTGAGAATAGCTAAGTAAGCAGTGAGAAGACAGAAATACAAAATGATACCATATTATTAAGGGAGCTGGATTTATTCCAGGTGAATTTCTCTGAAAGTATCTTACTATATTTTTTAAACTTTATAAATTTAAATAAATAAAATTTTAGAAATCTGCACATTTTTGCTTCAAAGAGACATTTATGAACAGAGTGTGGAAAAAAGTCTGCTGCAAAGTCAATACATTTTGTAGTCTTTCAGGTTTAATGTCTCTAGTTTCCAAAAACAAAACGAAAATTAAGTATAAAAAAGAAAGACTTGAAAATATGGGAATCTGTAAAAATTCACATGAAAGAAGCAGTAAATTTTTGTATACATAGCACGTATGTAACTCTAAGATATCAGTAATGGATGTCACTTGCAGAAGCACTCCAGAGACAGGTAATATTTTCATGGGTGAAATTATCAAAAGAGAAACATTTAGAAAGCAATAGAACAGAACAGACAGTCTCTATAACTACGATTATTTGTGTCTTTAGTGTCTGCTTATCTCTTTTGCCATATCACATTAAGGTGGCATGATGGAGTTGCACCATGTATGGAAGGTATGCTTGAAGTAGTAAACTTAAATGTTGGTTGCTGACTTATAAACTTTATTTTGAGTTAACCAGGTGAAGAATATATTTTAAAGCTTTTGAGAGGTTAAAATAAAAATTAGTATTAAAGGCCAGTCATAGTGGCTCATACCTGTAATCCCAGTACTTTGGGAGGCCAAGGTAGGTGGATCATCTGAGGTCAGGAGTTTGAAACCAGCCTGGCCAACATGGTGAAACCCCATCTCTATTAAAATTACAAAAAATTAGCCGGGCGTGGTGGTGGGTGCCTGTTATCACAGCTACTAGGGAGGCTGAGGCAGGAGAACTGCTTGAACCCAGAAGGCAGAGATTGCAGTGAGCTGAGATCTTGCCATTGCACTCCAGCCTTGGCAGAGTAGTGAAACTCTGTCTCAAAGAAAAAAAAAATAGCATTAAAACGCCATATTCTGTGAATGATAAGGAGGTGAATGGTACCAAATATTCACTAATCTGAAATTGTTAATTTTAATTGAATGCACATATTTCCTCAGAGAATGTCCTTAAGAAATTATGGCAGACAAAATAATACAAGTAAGTGTTAGTTCCACATTGATAAATGGGAGCAAGAGTCTCTCATAGGAATTTTGTAAGAGTAAATGAAGAAACATAGATAAAACACTCTGCATAGTGCCTGCAATTGGTGTTCCTTAAATGGTTAGAGTGTTTGTTATTTTTAAATCATTATTATTATTAAAAGAGAAGGAGAGAGAGATACAAAGACAGAGAAAGAAAAGCTCCAAATAATGAAACAGTCCAATAACACTATAGAACAGAATACGGGAAACTACACTGTTAATTCACACCAATTGAAAATGAAATGAAATTCCATACCTTTAAATGTAAGTTGAGATGTTTGGGCAGAATTCCTTTTCTTTGACTGTATATTCAATGTCATGTATCTTTCTTCATCTTGCATCTTCAATATCAGTGAATGCGTGTGTATACAGGTACGTTTTGTTTTATTAAGTAAAATATGAAATGAGGAAAGAATACTAAACCTGCTGCTAGTCAGAGAAGCACCTCAAATTGTCCTTTCTCAGTACGTATGACGGTTCACAGTTTCATTTGTTTGTGAAAACCTCAAAGGAAATGTTTTCTTCTTAAAAGTTGCTTTCCCATAACAGATAACACATAATTTCTCAACTGTCCATCACATATTGAATTGAATATTTTTCGAGGTGTTTTACAAATTTCTCTTAATTTGTAAAAGATTAAGATATCAGAGGTAGAAGACCAACTGCATGAAATAAAACAAAAAGACAAGATTAGAGAAAAAAGGATAAAAAAGAACGAGCAAAGTCTCCAAGAAATATGGGACTATGTGAAAAGACCTAATCTACATTTGATAGGTGTACCTGAATGTGACGAAGAGAATCAATTCAAGCTGGAAAATACGCTTCAGGATATTATTCAGGAAAACTTTCCCAACCTAGCAAGGCAGGACAATATTCAACTCCAGGAAATACAGAGAACACCACAAAAATATTCCTCAAGAAGACCAACCTCAAGGCACATAATCGCCAGATTCACCAGGGTTGAAATGAAAGAGAAAATACTGAGGGCAGCCAGAGAGAAAGGTCAGGTTACCCATAAAGGGAAGCCCATCAGACTCACAGCAGATCTCTCAGTAGAAACCCTACAAGCCAGAAGAGAGTGGGGGCCAATATTCAACATCCTTAAAGAAAAAAACTTTCAACCCAGAATTTTACATCCAGCCAAACTAAGCTTCATAAGCGAAGGAAAAATAAAATCTTTTGTGAACAAGCAAGCACTCAGAGATTTCATCACCACCAGGCCTGCTTTACAAGAGCTTCTGAAAGAACCACTACAAATAGAAAGGAACAACCAGTATCAGCCTTTCTAAAGAATACCAAAAAATAAAGAACATCGACATATTTAAGAAATTGCATCAACTAATGGGCAAAACAGCCAGTTAACATTAGATGACAGTATCAAACACACATATAATGTTATTAATTCTGAATTTAAATCGACTAAATCCCCCAATCCAAAGACACAGACAGGCAAAAAAAGCCAAGACCCATTGGTATGCTACATCCAGATCCATCTCACATGCAAGGATACATAAAGTCTCAAAACAAAGGGATGGTGAAAATTTTACCAACCAAATGGAGAGCTAAAATAAATAAATAGAATCCAGGAGTTGCAATTTTTGCTGATAAAATAGATTTCAAAGCAACAAAGATCAAAAGAAGCAAAGAAGGATATTACATAAAGATAGAAGGATCAATGTAACAAGAAGAGCTAAAGATCCTAAACATATATGCACCCAATACAGAAATACCCAGATATATAGGACTTACAAAGAGACTTGGACCCCCACACAATAATAGCGGGAGAATTCAACATCAATATTAGATAGATCAATGAGACAGAATGTTAACATCGATATCCAGGACTTGAACTCAGATCTGGAACAGGTAGACTTAATCAACATTCATAGAACTCTCCACTTTAAATACACAAAATATACACTCTTATCAGTGCTACATCACACGTATTTACAGGTTTAAATGAAATATTGGTTGGCTGCTTGTTAATTATTTTATTCCCTCATTTTTTTTATGTCTCTATTATTAAACACAATTACAGGCATACTCAGTTTTAGACTGCATTCTAGCCCAGGCAATAAAGCAACACCTCTGTTCTCTCTCCCTCTTCCTCTTCCTCTTTCTTCCTTTCCTTTATTCTTTTTCTTTTTTTTTTAATTCTTTTTCTTCCTTTCTCTCGTTCTTAAAAAAAACAAAAAAACAAACAAACAAATTTCTCTTAATTTACCCTTAAAGTCAAGTGAATGGAAATTAACTCCCTTTTTGAGGTGAGATAAATAATATATAGTTGCCTTTTGTTGTAGCCTAATTATTTATATTGTTTGAATTATACTCCCTAACATATTGGTACTTAAGTTAATAATTTGCAATTGCCAAAACAATTAAATTCTTTATCCTAAAACAACATCGTTTATAAATCATGCTAATAATTTAACAATATAATTTGATTTTTTTAACGTTTAGGTTCAGGGGTACATGTGCAGGTTTGTTTTATAGGTAAAATCATGTCACAGGGGTTTATTGTACATATTACTTTATTACCCAGGTATTAAGACTAGTACTAAATAGTTATGTTTTTCCGATTCTGCCCCTCCTCCCACCCTCCACCCTCAAGTAGGCACCAGTGTCTGTCGTTCTCTATGTGTACATGTGTTCTCATTATTTAGCTCCCAAAGTGAGAACATGCGGTATTTGGTTTTCTGTTACTCCATTAGTTTGTTAAGGATAACAGCCTCTAGCTTCATCCATGTTCCTGCAATGGACATCATCTCATTCTTATTTTATAGCTGCATAGTATTTCACATTTTCTTTATCCATTCTACCATTGATGGGCATTTAGGTTGATTCCATTTCTTTGCTATTGTTAACAGTGCTGCCATGAACATATGCATGCATGTGTCTTTATGATAGAAAGATTTATATTCCACTGTATATATACACAGTGATGGGATTGCTGGGTTGAATGGTATTTCTGAATTGGTCGTTAAAGAATTACCATACTATCTTTCACAGTCATTGAACAATTTACACTCCCATCAGCGGTGTATAAGTGTTCCCTTTTCTCTACTAAGTTGTCGGCATCTACTATTTTTTGACTTTTTAATAGTAGCTATTCTGACTGGTATGAGATGGTATCTTATTGTGGTTTTAATTTACATTTCTCTAATGATTAGTGCTTATCAGAGGATGGAGGGTGGGAGGAGAGAAAAAAATAAGGAAATAATTAATGGGTACTAGGATTAATACGTTGGTGATGAAATAATCTTTACAGTAATCCTCCATTACACAAGTTTATGTATGTAACAAGCTTACACGTGTACTCCTGAATTTAAAATAAAATTTAAAAAACATAATATACCCTTTTAAATAAGATAAACTATTAATTCAAAGAGAAAATATTTGACAAATTATCAGAAATTTATTTGTTGCTAAATGACAAAAGTAAAAGATAATACATTGTTGTGTTATTTTTATTTTTCCTTGTTAAATTGTGCTCTTTAATTTATAATTACAGTTTCTTTGGCCATTATTTGACACTTCACATGGATAAGAAGTAAATTAAAACTGACAAATAAAACAAGAAAAGTGTCAGTTAATGTTCTTTGTCCACTTTTTAATAGGGTTGTTTGTTTTTTGTTAATTTAAGTTTCTCACAGATGCTGAATGTTAGACCTTTGTCAAATTCATAGTCTGCAAAAATTTCCTCCCTTTCTGTAAATTATCTGTTTACGCTGTTGATAGTTTCTCTTGCTGCGACGAAGATCTCATATTTAATTAGTTTTTTGTTTGTTTGTTTGTTTTATTTTGTTGCAATTGCTTTTGGCATCTTTGTCATGAAATATTTGCCTTTTACTACATCCAGGATGGTATTTCCTAGGTTATCATCCAGAGTTTTCAATATTTGCGGGTTTTAAATGTAAGCATTTTATCCATCTTGAGTTGAGTTTTGTATATGGTATAAGGAAGGGGTCCACTTTCAATCTTCAGCCTGTGGGTGACCAGTTATCTCAGCACCATTTATTAAACAGTGAGTCCTTTTCCCATGGCTTGTTTTTGTCAGCTTTGTTGAAGATCAGTTAGTTGTAGTTGTGCAGCACTATTTCTGAGCTTTCTGCCCAGTAGTCTACATGTCTGCATTGTACCATTCTGTTCCAATGGTCTATGTGTCTGCTGTTTCACCAGTACTTTGTTGTTTTGGATATTGTAGTACTGTCATATAATTTGAAGTGGGTAATGTGATGCCTCCAGTGTTGTTCTTTTTGCTTAGGATTGCCTTGGTTATTCAGGCTAATTTTGTCATTCCAGATGAATTTTAAAATAGTTTTCTTCTAGTTCTGTGAAGAATGTCATTGGGGTCATTCAATCCAAGATGACTGAATAGGAACAGCTCTGGAGTGCAGTTCCCAGTGAAAATGCAGAGGGTGAATGATCACTGCATTTCCAAATGAGTTTTTACTGCCCATAAGCCAGGAGATTCCCAGGTGGAAAAGCACCATGAGTCTCCAGCAGGGCTATTTCAGCTGGCTCAGTAGATCTCCACACAAAAACTCACACAAATCTGGGTGACCATTTCAACTTGCACCTGGAACACCTGGGAGACAGAGTCATCCATTCAACTAAAAAAGGGGGGGCTGAAACAGGGAGCCAGATGATCTGGCTCAGCGGGTCCCCCCTCACAAAGACCAGCAATCTGAAACTCTCTGGATAGAGTTTCACAGCAAGCACAGCTGGACCTGGGATGGTCCAGCTCTGTGGGTGAAAGGGCATCTGATATTACCAAGGCAGTCCACCACTAACGAGGCAGTCTGCCATTACTAAGGCAATCCACCATTACCAAGGCAGTCCACCATTACAGAGACAGTCTGCCATTACTGAGGCATACCACCATTACTGAGGCAGTTCTAACTATACCTCTATAAACAAAACCACAAGGAAGTTCATACAGCAGCTGGGCAGAGCCCATGGCAGCTCAGCAATGCCTCTGCTGGCAGACTGTGACTAGGCTACCTCCTCTCTGGGCAGGGCATCTCTGAAAAAGGGCAGCAGCACATCAGGAACTTATAAATAAAATCTCACCTTCCCAGGACAGAGCACCTGGGAAAAAAAAGTTACCTGCAGTGTAACTTATAAGTTACACTGCAGCAAACTTAAATGTACCTGCCCAGCAGCTCTGAATGGAACAATGGAGCTCACGGCTCAGCACTTGAGCTCCTATAAGGGACAGACTGTCTCCTCAAGCAGCTCCTCAACCCCAGTATATCCAAAGAGACACCTCATAAAGGAGAGCTCAGGCTGACATCTGGCTGGTATCCTTCTGGGACAAAGATAAGAGAAGAAAAAACTGGCAGCAACCCTTACTGTTCTGCAGCCATGTCAGGTGGTCCCCAGGTGAGCAGAGCCTGGAGTGGACCTCCAGCAGTCCTACAGCAGAGGGGCCTGACTGTTAGAAGGAAAACTAAAAAACAGAAAGAAATAACTTCATCATCAATAAAAAGGATGTCCACTCAGAGACCCAATCCGAAAGTAAATCCACAAAGATGGGAAGAAGCCAGCCCAAAAAGGATGAAAACACCCAAAATCAGAATGTCTCCCCTCCTCCAAGGGATCATAACTCCATACCAGCAAGGAAACAAAGCTGGATGGAGAATGAGTCTGATGAAATGTCAGAAAGAGGCTTCCGAAAGTGGGTACTAACAAACTTCTCTGACCTAAAGGAACATATTCTAATCCAATGCAAATAAATTAAAAATCTTGAAAAAAGGTTTGACAAAATGATAATGAGAATAAACAGCTGAGAGAAGAATATAAATGAATTGATGGAGCTGAAAAACACAGCACAAGAACTTCGCAAAGCATGCACAAGTTTCAATAGCCAAATCGACCAAGCAGAAGAAAGGATATCAGAGATTGAAGATCAACTCAATGAAATAAAATGAGAAGGCAAGAATAGAGAAAAAAGAGTAAAAAGAAATAAACAAAGCCTCCAAGAAATATGGGATTATGTGAAAAGACCCAATCTATGTTCAATACATGTACCTGCATGTGACGGAGAGAATGAATGCAAGCTGGAAAACACTCTTCAGGAAATTATCCAGGAGCACCTCCCCAATCTAACAAGGCGGGCCAATATTCAAGTCCAGGAAATACAGAGAACACCACAAAGATATTACTCAAGAAGAGCAACCCCAAGGCACATAATCATCAGATTCACCAGGGTTGAAATGAAGGAGAAAATGCTAAGGGCAGCCAGAGAGAAAGGTCAGGTTACCCAAAATGGGAAGCCCATCAGGCTCACAACAGATCTCTTGGTAGAAACCCTACAAGCCAGAAGAGAGTGGGAGCCAATATTCAACATCCTTAAAGAAAAGAGCTTTCAACCTAGAATTTCATATCCAGCCAAACTAAGCTTCATAAGTGAAGGAGAAATAAAATCCTTTAGGAACAAGCAATTGTTCAGATATTTCATCACCACCAGGCCTGCCTTACAAGAGCTCCTGAAAGAAGCACTAAACATAGAAAGAAACAAACAGTACCAGCCACTCCAAAAATGTACCAAATGGTAAAGAGCATCAACACAATGAAGAAACTGCGTTAACTAATGGGCAAAACAACCAGCTAGCATCAAAATGGCAGGATCAAATTCACACATAACAAAATTAACTCTAAATGTAAATGAGCTAAATGCCCCAATCAAAAGACATGGACTGGCAAATTAGACAAAAACTCAAAACCCATCCGTGTGCTGTACCCAGGGAACCCATCTCATGTGTAAGGACACACATAGACTCAAAATAAAGTGATGGAGGAAGATTTACCAAGCAAATGGAGAGCAAAAAAAAAAACAAGAAAAAAAAGCAGGAGTTGCTAAATATATATGCACCCAATACGGAGCACCCAGATACATAAAGCAAGTTTTAAATGACCTGCAAAGAGACTTATACTCTCACACAATAGTAGTGGGAAACTTTAACACTCCGCTGTCAATATTAGACAGACCAACCAGACAGAAAATTAACAAGGATATCCAGGACTTGAACTCAGATCTGGACCAAGCAAATCTAATAGATATTTACAGAACTCTCCACCCCAAATCCACAGAATATACATTCTTCTCAGCACCACATCACACCTAATCTAAAATTGACCATGTAATTGGAAGTAAATTACTCCTCAGCAAATGCAAAAGAATAGAAATCATAACAAACCAGTGCAATCAAATTAGAACTCAGGATTCAGAAACTAACTCAGAACCAGACAACTTCATGGAAACAGAACAACTCACTCTTGAATGTTGACTGCATAAACAATGAAATGAAGGCAGAAATAAAGTTGTTCGTCAAAACCAACGAGAACGAAGACATAACGTACCAGAATCTCTGGGACACATTTAAAGCAGTGTCTAGAGGAAAATATACAGCAATAAATGCCCACATGAGAAGCAAGAAAACATCTAAAATTGACACCCTATCATCAAAATTGAAAGAGCTAGAGGAGCAAGATCAAAAAAACTCAAAACCTAGCAGAAGACAAGAAATAACTAAGATCAGAGCAGAACTGAAGAAGATAGAGACACAAAAAACCCTTCAAAAAATCAATAAATCCAGGAGCTGGTTTTTGAAAAGATCAACAAAATAGACAGACCACTAGGCACATTAATAAAAAAGAGAAGAGATAAGAATCAAACAAAAAATGATAGAGGGGATATCACCACTGATTCCACAGAAATACAAACTACCATCAGAGATTACTACAAAGAATTTTATGCACATAAACCGGTAAACCTGGAAGAAATGGATAAATTCCTTGACACTTGCAGCCTCCCAAGCCAAAACCAGGAAGAAGTCGAAAATGTATATTCTGGTTTTCAGGGTTCGGAGCTCTGTAAAGGACTCTCAAATTATTCATTTGGCTTAATGTTAAGTGCAGATTCTGAATATCTTTGTTAATTTGCTCCCCTCAGTGATCTATTATCAATGGAGTATTGAAGTAACTCACTATTATTGTGTAAACCCTTAAGCCTCTTTGTAGGTCTCTAAGAATTTAATTTATGAATTTGGGTGCTCCTGTGTTGCGTACATGTATACTGAGGAGAGTTAAGTCTTGTTGAATTGAATCTATTATGTAATGTCCTTCTTTGCCTTTTTTCATCATTGTTGGTTTAAAGCCTGGTCTGTCTGAAATTAGGATTACAACACCCCCCGCCCCCCGCTTTTTTAAACTGATTTTCATTTGCTTGATAGACATTCCTCCATCCCTTTATTTTAAGCCTGTGTGTCATTGTGTGTGAGATGGTTCTACTAAAGATAGCATACCATTGGGCCTTGCTTTTTTTATCCAGCTTGCCACTCTGCACCTTTTAAATGAGGCGTCTAGTCTGTTTACATTCAAGGTTAGTATTGATATGTGTGGATTTGATCCTGTCATTGTGTTATTAGTTGGTTATTACGCCAGCTTGTATCTCCCCATCCCTTTCAGGGATGTCAATGATTTATAGATCCGGCCTCTTTGCATAATCCTATATTTCGCAAAGATTTTGTTTGTTGCTTTTTTTTCTTGATTCTTTGTTTTTGTCTGATTGTCTTATTTTAGAAAGCCAGTCTTCAAGTTCCCAGATTCTTTCCTCAGCTTGGTTAATTCTGCTGTTAATACTTGGAATTGTATTGTTAAATTCTTGTAGTGTGTTTTGCAGCTCTATCAGATCAGTTAGGTTATTTTCTATAGTAGTTATTCTGTCTGTCAGCTTTTGTAGTGTTTTATTGTGATTCTTAGCGTTTTTTTGGATTGGGTTTTACCATATTCCTGAAACTTGATGAACTTCATTTCTATTTATATTCTGAATTCTATTTCTGTTATTTCAGCCAACTGTACTGGATAACTAGCGCAGTTATTTGGAGGACATAAGAAACTCTGGCCATTTGAGTTATTGGAGTTCTTGTGTTGCTCCTTTCTTTTCTTTGCATGTGAGTGTTTCTTTAACTGTGAGTACAGTCAGTAGACTTCCTTTCAGGATGTGTTCACAGAGCTGAGGCTTTGTGCAGGTCTTTATTTGTAGCTGACTTGTCTTTGGTCTCATGGCAGAGTGGGGGGTATGTTAGTAAAGTATTTTGGTGTTAAAGCTTTGGTGTATGATCCAGTAGGTTGTGCTTAGGTATAGTGCTCAGCTGGTTGGCTCTTGGTCAGTTGTATGACTCCCCCATATTTCTTCACAGTTGTAGCCATGCTGTCTCTCAATGCTCTGAAAATTCAGGCTCCTCTCCCACTTGAATGTTGGCTGTAGGTCATGGCTTGTCATTCCCAGGCTTTTCCCCTACAGCTATGGGGTGACCTCAGTGTTTATGTCTCCTCTCCAACTTGGAGGCAGCTGCAGAAGGAACTTTAGGAGTGTTTGTGGCTGAATGTCTTTTACTTATCTTTTAGGGGCTCTACCCCAGAGAGATGTAGGTCAGCAATTGCTCAATTCAGTCAGCCCAGCGTGGGGGTATCTGTGCTGTGGGCTCAAGCCAGTTTTCTCTGCTTGGTGATGAGCAGAGGGAGTGTACAGGACCTGGGTAAGATGGATTGGTCTCCTCTCCTTGGGTGGACAGTTGGTTGTTGGGAGTATGGATAAGGTACTTCAGGTCTTTGCTTCTTCATTAGTCTGAGGGTAGCAGGATTAGTGCCATGGCAGAGACAGTGGCAGATGTGCTTTCAGTTGTCCCTGGGTGTCTCATGTCTGAGGAATGCAAAACTGCTGGTACTGGGAGTTTTCAGCCAGTGGGGTGGAGTGGCTGCATTGCTGGCATGAGCTTAGGACTCCACTTTTTGGGGAGCAGGGGATTGAGAGCTCACCAAAAGGAGAGATTGGCTTCCTCTCTGTATGGTGTCTATTGCATTCTGTAAGCTAGGTGGTAGCTCTCAGGATCTTTGCTTCTCCCTAGACTGAGGGCAGCAGGGATAACACTGTTTGTATCCCTGTGGCAGAGGAACTGTTGAATGCCTCTGGGAGCCTCTGCACAGGGGAACCCTGGGCCACTCCTAGCAGGTATGGTCAGCCATGTGTGGGGCACCCATTCTGTGGTCATAAGTCAGGGGCCCTGCCTGGTGAAGAGTTGGGAGTTGGGGGTTCCCAAGGAAACGGGGCTGGACTCCTCTCTGTTTGGTGACTGTGGTGTGCTGGAAGTGCCAGTGTGGTCGCTAGGCCCTTTGTTCTTTCTCCAGCCCAACGGCTATTAGGTGGCACCACGGCAACTGCAGTCGTGGAGGGCTTGTGGGTTGACTCTGTGATTTCCTCCTCAGAGAAATGCTAGGCTGCCTTTGATTGAAGTGGTAAGGTGGGGGCAGGGTGGTTGTGCTGCAGGACCAGGTCCAGCGGCTGTGGCCAGGGAGGAGATGTGAGCTCCAGGATGCTGGTGGAGAACAGTCCAGCTACTTATCCATGAGGTGGGCTCTCTGTGCTGAGAGCCAGATCAGCCCCTGGTGCCTGCAGACTCTCCAGAGTCTGGAGACAGAGTGAGGGCTGCAAGACAGCAAAGAGGGCAACCCGCCCCTCCCGCTGGGAACTCTGTCCAGTGAGTTGCAGAGCTGCTACTGGCTCAATAGCCATGGCAGGAGGTGGCTGGAAGCCCAGGCTGAGAAGACCTACCCAGTGAGGAGATATGGGATCAAGGTAACAATCTGGTCATGTAACAATCTGATCACCATTCTTGTAGGGCAGTTACAGTAAGCTGGGAGTCCACTCCAGTCCCTAGTTACCTCAGATGTTCTAGTACCTGAAGGTTACAACAGTGAAGACTGAAACAGCAAAGACATCAGTCTGCTTCTCCTTCTGGGAACTCCATCCCAGGGAGGTACCAACCTGTTGCTGGCCCACACACGCCGGTGAGGGTGGCTGGTGACCCCACTTGAGTGGTCACACCCAGTGAGGAGAACTGGGATCAGCGACTGCTATAAAAAAGCAGTCTCAGTGGGTGTTGAACAATGAGAACACATGGACACAGGGAGGGGAACATCACACACCGGGACCTGTCGGAGGGTGGAGGGCGTGGGGAGGGATAGCAGGAGATGGGATGATAGGGAAGGGATAGCATTAGTAGAAATACCTAACGTAGATGATGGGATGAGGGATGCAGCAAACCACTGTGGCACGTGTATACCTATATAACAAACCTGCACGTTCTGCACATATTCCCCAGAACTTAAAGTATAATAAAAATAAGAAGAAGAAATAAATAACCACAGCAAAAGCAGTCCGGCTACTTTCTTATAAAGCAGCTGTGCTGTGTTGAGGGTCCAACCATCTCCCTCCTGGCCTGAGACTCTCCAATGCGTAATGGCGGCAACAGTGAAGGTTGTGAAAAGCAAAGATGGCCACCTGCCTTTCCCTCTGAGGCTCCATCCTAGGGAGGTACCGAGCTGTTGCCAACTGGAAAACACCTAGTGGTTATAGGTCTCTGTTTTGAGATTACAACCAGTAAAGAGAAACAGGGTCTGGGATTCACATGGAAAGGCAATCTGGCCACTTTTCTGTAGAGCTGCTGTGCTCTGCAGGGGACTCGTCCAGCACCCACTCACTTCAGGCTCCCTGAAGGCAACAGTGGCTAAGGCTGTAACACAGCAATATGGTGGCCTGTCCTTGCCTCTGGAAACTACATCCCAGACGGGTATGGACCTGTTGCCAGCTCAGAAACACTGGTGGAGGTGGTTGTGGACCACGGTCAGGAGATTCTGCTCAGTGAGGAGAAATGGGATCCAAAACCCACATGAAAAAGCAATCTGGCAGCCTCTTCGTATACTGCTGTGTTGGGAGATTCTCTAGTCCTTAGTCACCTTGGATTTTCCAGAGCCCAAAGGCAACAATGCCTAAGGCTGCAAAACAGCAAAAAGGGTGTCCAGCCCCTCCTTCTGAGAGATTCATCTCAGGGAGGTGTAACCCTGCCACCAGTGGCTGGCTGGAGTTCCAAGCCAGTGCGTCTTTGCCAGAGAGGCTACTCTGCCAGGACTCCCTGCATCTCTGTGTGTCAGACTGCAGGCCTTGGGGGCGGGGGCGGTTCACAAGGGGATCCCCTGACCCAAGGGTTGCAAGGATCCATGGGAGAAATGTGAGCCCCCAGGGTGCTCACCCACTCACCACTTCCCTGGCTGGAGAAGACTCCTCCGGCTCCGTGTTGCTCCCGGGTGGGTGGTCATCCTGCCTTGCTTTACTTCTTTCTCTGTGGATTGAGTTATTTTCTTGATGAATCCCAATGTGTGGACCCGGATGCTTCAGTCGAAGGTGCTGTATTTACTCACTCCTTTTACTTCTCCTGTGAGAACACCACACACAGCTGTTTCTAGTCACCTACCTGCACTTTCTCAATATAATTTGAAGAAGAAAAAGAAATACTGACAATTTTTTTGGCATTCTAAGATTAATTCTTAATATGAAATAAATAAATAAATAAAAACAGAATTTAGGGAAAGAAATATTTTTATTTTGGTATAAGCTATGCCTGGAACCAGGAGGCTTACCAGCCAGTCACCTGATGAAAGATTTATTACTTTTGATCTTGGACTAGATGCTGCATGGTCTTCATAGGAATAATCACATATTTTAGGAACGGATTTGCCTTCTCTGCCTCCAGTGCTTCTACTAACATCAGTACACAGAGTTACAGAATGTCTTATCCATTGTCATGGTTCCTCACACAATATTGTATTTTGCAGCTTATACCTTGTGGTGAATGCTGAGAGTGATTACTCAGACAATCCCAGCTGAGCGGGGCAGGGAGCAACTCTTCTGAGAGAGTGCCACTCCAGAATCTGTCCGTCAAGTATTTACTGAAAAGGCTTGTTAAAGCACAAACATCCACTAGATAGCTTTTTGAGGCCGGATCATGAATCGCATTTGATTTTGTAAAAGCACTCAAACCGCATTCTTAGGATGTTGTTTTCAGTGTTCCTGATCACACCTCACACTCCTCTCCTTGTCCTGTTTTCAGGGTCAAGGAGTTACATTCTAGGCACAAATAACGTACACAGAGTGCCTCAGTATTTTTCCATAACCCGACCTCAAGTGCCTTGTACATAAGCTTGAATATGTTGCCGTGCGCCCCCCACACCTCCCCATTCTTTAATTCTTATAGCATGCTGGTCATCCAATGCAAGGTAAGCTTCTATTGTTCTTCCCTGCTCATATATGCATCAGTGGCAGCACAGAGCCATCTGCAGATGCCTAGCAAACATATACAAAAAACCATAAGTATAGCGGCCATCACCCAAATGTGCATGTTTCATGCAGACAACCAAGTGTTCTGGTTTAACCATTGAAAGTGTTCTTGTAATTACCGAAGGGTATTTGTTTGTAATTGCGGTGACCATTCTTCAAGTTGTTTCTTTAATTTACACTCAAGAGGAGAAGTTTGAGAAGAAAAGTCGTCGTGATAAGCCCCTTGCAGGTGTGCTTTCACTCTCTCCCAAGCATACTGGGAGCTCTTATATGGTAGAGGTGTGACACAGAATTGTATTGCCAATCACAGTGTAAATTTTGACGGATAGTAAATGCCTGCTGCTGATCTCCCAGCCATTCAACAGCAGCTTCAAGAGCCTCCAGGGAGACAAGATAGCTTTATCAATATTTACTTGTTCTTGAAATTCATGGGTTGCACTGTATATACCATGTGGGCCACGGCTGAGGCTGTGTGAATAGATTCTGTCAAAGAGACAGCGGCAGTAGTGGCACTTGCTAGTGTAATAATAATTGAAATTAAAAAAGCAATTAAAGTGGCCGGAAATCTTTTTTTTTTTTTTTTTTTGTATGAGATGATGCTTTTCTAACTAACTGCAGGGTAGAATCCCCTTCCCATCTCTGGGTTAAATTTATAGGCAGCCATAATTCTGCAAGACATTTTAAAATCATGACATAGGTTATATTTAACTGTGTAATGTTTTGATGAGACAAGCATGTAGCATACTAACTACTGGCAGAGACAGTCATACTATAAAAGGATTGATTCTGCTCTATGTTAGGAACACCTTGCCCAAACAGAAGTATATAGGAGTGTGTAGTACAAATCAGGACGATATCAGTAGCATTATTGTGCAAGGAAAGGGTGTAGCTGCCACCACTAGGAATGTACTCACTAAGCGAAAGAACCTGTTCAAAAAAGGGAAATCCTAATCTCCAAATTTAAGTAGGAGCAGGACTTAAAGCTTGTTTCCCTTTTAACTGTAATATTGGTCCTGAAAGCCCATACGCTGACCAAGTGATACAACTATTGGACGGACTCCCAAATCCAATAGTCTGATTTGCAGACACACGATGACCACGGGGACCCCAATAAGTAAGGTGCCATATCAAACAGAGTCCCTTGACGTGGCTCAGGTCGTCCACATGGAGACCACTGGACAGCCTTGAGCTTTCATCACCAGGAGATTTACAGGAGCATATTTTAGCACCACTATCCTGATAGCCTTGGTAAATACAACGCTAGGCTAAACCAATAAACACCCCAATTACTTAGATGCAATGTAATGATAATATAGGTCATTAATTGAGCCAAACACTTCGTACAATTAGCTGGACAGAAAGAGAGAGAAAAAAGATGGAGTGCATAGCAATCTACATCTTGTCTCCGGCTACTCAAGGGGTACCTGCTGACAGAGAAAAAGAACTCAACCACACAAAAAGACCACGGAAGACCATCTGTGGCTCAGAAAGAATCATCCTGGATATAGATACCTTCTAACCCAGAGTCCTCTTGTCAAATAATCTCTCAGAAGTTAGTGTAGAAATGATAAATCAAACCATAGCATGTTCAGACATTTCTGTTACTTCCACAAATAAATTTTGAATCATTGAAATAACCATGTTTTCACATTTAAGCTAGAAACTAGTATATTAGAAAATAGGTAGGATTTGCCTTGTAAGTTAATTTGAAAGTGCAATTTCTATGTTGTTATCATCATGAGTTATAAGAAAAATATTCTTGTTTTTGTTTTATTTCTTTTTTATATTCTTATTGGTATATAATATTTTCATGTATCTTTAAGGTACATGTGAAACTTTGATAAATGCATAGGATATGTAATCACCAAGTCAGGGAGTTTAGGATATCCATCACCTCAAGCATTTATCATTTCTTTGTGTTGGGAACATTTCAAGTCTTCTCACATAACTGTTTTGAAATATAAAATACATCAATAACTATAGTCACTCTGCTGTCCTGTTGAATACTAGAACTTACTCCTTCTAACTGTATGTTTGTATGCCTCCCCCACACCACACACACAAATATCCTTCACAGCTGCTAGTAACTATCATTCTACTGTTCACCTCCATTAGAATAACTTTTTTTTTTTTTGAAACAGAGTCTTGCACTTGTCACCCAGGCTAGAGTGCAATGGCACGATCTCAGCTCACTGCAACCTCTGCCTCCCAGGTTCTCCTGCTTCAGCCTCCCAAGTAGCTGGGATTACAGGTGCCTGCCACCATGTCCGGCTAATTTTTTGGTAGTTTTAATAGAGACAGGTTTTTGCCATGTTGGCCAGGCTGGTCTTGAACACCTGACCTTGCGATCCACCAGCCTTAGCCTCCCAAAGTGCTGGGATTACAGGCGTGAGCCACCACGCCCAGTCTACAATAACTTTTTTTGTGGTAGCAGCAAAGGGTGGGCTGGGCGAGCAGCCCTGGGTTCCCCAAGAGGATTGCAGATGTCAGCGGGTGGTGGACAAGGCGATCCCCAGGCAACTGGATGATGTACTTCGGCACTTATGGGAGGTGCCAGGCTTTGCGGGTCCAACCTCAGGCCTCCAGATGGTGCACACAGGCTGTGGTAGGTGGGGCCGGGCCGGGCGGACGGGACAATCCCCAGGCCTACGTGGGGTGTGCTGGCAGGCAGGCTGGGTCTTTCCTCAGACCTCCTAGTGGTGCAGGAGCATACACGGAGCCACAGGTGAGACAGGGCCATGGATCTCCGGGCCCCTGGACAGTGTGCTCAAGCACTGGGAGAGGCTGCGCTTGGTGGTGTGGCCCTGTCCTCAGACACCCCACACCTGTATGTTGTGCGCAGGGCTCAGGCTGCGCAATCCCCAGGGCCCCCCAGCAGCAGCAGCGGCGGCTGTGGAGGTGGAGGTGGGCAGAGAAAGCCTGTCAGTGCTGCTGCAGCATTGCTGTTGGGAGTCGGGGTGGCTGTCAGTGGCAGCGACCTCACCAAAGTGGCCCTTAGGCTCTGGAGAGTGTTTGGCTCCCTTTGACTGGGACAGCCTCCCCAGTGCACTGCACTGCCTATTCCCTGGGGTGTAGGGCACTTTTTGGGTTAGAGTGCCAGGGACCCGGCTGCAGGGCGGGCTCCAGTCAGCCTTGTGCCACTGCGGCCGTCCAGGTGTGCGGAGTGTTGTGTGGGAGGTGAAGGTTGCCTGCGGGGATCCAGGGATATGGAGACGCAGAAGCTCTTGAGACCCAAGGCAGGAGGAAGGCTTGTGGGGGCTGGGCTCCAAATGGCCTGCTCCAGGATGTGTGGGGCCTAGCGTGAGCTCCGTCCTAGAACAGTGCTGTTGTGCAGGCTCCAGACCGCTCCCCACCCTAGTCTCGGGGCTCCCAGGGCTCTCCCATGGCTAGGACCACAGGAGTCTGCAGTGGGAATGTGGACACACTTTCCCTGCAATAGGAGATCTCTGGGCTCCCAGACAGTGTCAGCTGGGCTGCTTGCCTCCCTTCTGTTTCTTTCCTGCCTCCGAGTGTTGCTGTCTTTTCTCTGCTGAATTCGAGTGTGTTCTGTTAGATGCTATATTCCAAGTGGGATTTTCTACTGGTTGTTTTGGTTCCTCTTTGTGGAGGGAAGTGCTGAGGGCCACTAGTCAGCCATCCTGAAGGGGTGAAAAAAATGTTTTCTTCCTTGGTACCATGAAATGTGTAAAAAAAAAAAAAAAAAGTCTAAAATGCTACATGGTAAATTTCTTATTCTATTTTTTTAAATTCCAGCTGGGATGGGGGCCTGCCCTTGTAGTCCCAGCTACTGGGGAGGCTGAGGTAGGAGGATATCTTGTGCATAGGAGTAGTAAGTTGCAGTGAGTCCTGATCACACCACTGCACTTCAGCCTGGCAACAGAAAGAGTCCCTGTCTCCAAAATAATTAATTAATTTTAAAATCCGACAAAGTTTTTAGGAAAAAAATTTTGGTTAGATTTACATGTCAGTTAAGACATAAAAGAGGGAATGCCATGAGACTGGCAGCAGGACATTCCCCCAAGCCTAGGGGGTAACCCAATGGCCAGCCAGCCCACTCTGTGATCAGCCCATCGCCCATGGAAATTTTACCCCTTGATGGTGAGTGCTCTCAGAGCCTCCAAGTGCACAGCATTTGAAATGCTTAAACAACACTAGAAAATTAAATGAATAGGTAACTAACTGATTCAACAAGTAG
This sequence comes from Sapajus apella, assembly GCF_009761245.1. NCBI lineage: Eukaryota > Metazoa > Chordata > Mammalia > Primates > Cebidae > Sapajus > Sapajus apella. The sequence goes on from NW_022437199.1 coordinate 165,895, forward strand.
GGTCAAACTGCATTAAAGGAGAAACCAGCAACAATATTCTATCTCAAAACTGCCCCTGCTTACTAGAAAATGTTATTGATTTCTTCCCACATCATAGTCAATAAGGAAATGCTGAAATGCATTGCCAAAACAACTACAGCTGGGAAATTTCCAAAACATCTCCATAGATGGCCTGATGCTAGCGGACAACCTTCTTCCCTAGCGGTGCTGTCCTGCCATAACTCAGATTGGACAAATAGAGAATATTAAAAACTTTGTTAAAAATCTTTGTTGATAAATGGCCACAGACCTTACACCAGTTACAGACAGCTTGTGGAGACTATGCACAAGCTATTTTTGTGCCCTTATAGTTCACCTTTTGAGGTAAAGAGCCAAATTCCACCCGATTTAATATTAAAACACCATCTCAAAGTGACCATGGAGTGTATGCTACATCTGTTTACCCAATGCACAAGTGCTTGACTTCCCTCATGGATATTCATAAATATTGACAGAATTTCCCCAACTCTGCTCAGTATGTATATAAAACTGACTCTGTAAGACATGTGTGCCAGCCCCCTCTCCTTTCTTTGGAGCATGCACTTTCAGATTTCCTTGAAAGCTGCATTTCTCTAATTCTAGGGGTTTTTTTCCCCCTCTGAAAATAGTCTTCTCCTTTCTTTCCGGTGTGGATCTTGTGGTCTTTTGATAACAAGGATAATAAAAGTGCCAATTCCATCTAATATCTAAAGTCCAACTTTTATCTGATTTAACCCTTTTCTTCTCTCCCAGCTTGTATTGGATCTGCTTAAAGTTTGGAACCATTAAGGGGGCAAGTGAGTGTAATGGGCTCTGCATGACTCTTTCCCTGTCTGGTATCTCTTTCCATTCCCCAACCCTGATGCCCAGAATGAGTGAAGGTGAAACACAGGGAACTGAAATCAACACGGAAGAAAGATGTTACCAGACTGGACAGTTTTACAGTTTTAATCTGTATGCTGACACTCCAAATGTTTTCTTTTTTATTTATTTTTTTTTTTTGGACTGCTTCTATGGGTTTTTCAGAAATTCTGCTCCTGGGGTACTCTGCAGTTGTCTGATGTCCCTTTATCAATCCTGCTTACATATCACTGTACCTCACCCTACACAACTCCCTCTGTACCATTTTTTTTTTCTTCCTACTCTATACTTGCAGCTTGTTTTCATTGAGGTTGACTTGCCTGTGGTAGGACACCCTCAGGCGAATTTTATTTTGGGATGGTTCCTGACTGGCTGCTTTGTGTGAGATCCACATTCAGCCCATAGGAAACACTCCCTTCAGCCTCACCCTTGCTGGAAGTGTGGCTTTACTTTACACATCCACTTTTACTCTGTGGTTATGTGTAGTTCTAACAACCTCACACACTGAAAGTGTTCAACTCTGCAACTTCCAACTGCCAGAGGACACTTGCCAGTGTATGTTAGAATCCGAACTTGGCTGAAGATAAAAGAGAAGTTCTTCTGCTTATTGATGGGAAATGCGAACTACACTGGCAAGTCCCGTCATAAAAAAATTCTCACTTCCTAATTTCTAAACACTTATAAATTCTCAATTTGCTCTGAAAGCAGATGACAGACTAAAATTTGAAAAAACACTTTTGCAAGTTTGTTAGCATGTCCTATATATGAGGTCTAGCACCTGTAGAATTGTTCTTGATATTTGTGCCCTCAGATAAAAGTAAACCACAGGAATGACCACATTTTAATATCCTACTCATCGTTCAATATCTATGAATTATTTTCTGAGGACTTACTACATGTCAGACACTGTTTTAGGAGTCTATTTCAGACTTTAAAAATCTTTTAAAAATAAACATTTCATTAAACTATAGGTGAAAATTTAAGTTTGTGAATCAAACCTATTTTGGAGAAGAATATAATTTGTTTAAATTTATCAAAGGACACACAAAAGATAAGCCCTGGTTATTCTAACTGCTTATTAACACAGCTTCCTGCCATTTCTGGGAGCCTAACTTCTGCTCAGGCTCAGAGACTCTAATTTTGAGAATATACTTGGACAAAGTTGTTAATTTGAGAGGACTCAGATAAAGTATGAGAATTGCATTCACATTTGATTATGAGAACATCAAGTTACGTTGTATAACTCCAAGAATAATGGTCCCTTGAATATATCCAGGATGACCTACAAACAGAATCTTTCCCAGAGAAAAACGCTCATGCTTGTAGAAAATCTATCTTAACACTCACTATTGAGATGATGTAATCCACAACTCTGAGTTTCAGTAATTCAATGATGAAATGTAGGCCTGAGAAGCTTGTTTCTTGCTGATTTATCAACCTTGCTAATTGATCTTTATGTCATTCTCCTTCCATATACTTCAAGTGAATAAATAAATATTTGATTTATTCATGGGGTGATTTTGTTAAATACTTACATTAATTCATAGCTACAGTCAATATTTTTCAAAACAGTAGTTTTATAGCCAATAAAACAGAAACGTTTTCTCTGAAAAGCAGATTTAGCAATAGAATAACAACTTTGGAAAGTGGAACCTATTTTTTTAAATCAGTTTTCTTTTTTTTTTTTCCCTCCAAATTCCTGGTTTAATAAGGACTTGTTTATTTTGAAGAAAAAGGGTCCCAAACATCAGGCTGTTCACAAAAATAGCCCACAGTATCAACTTTAGAAAACAAATCTTAAGACTACAACACTATTTTTCTAGAGGATGCATTTGACATGCCAACTCTCATTCACAAAAATACATCGTTACATTTGTGTTGAACTGCCCCACACAGCACACTAATGTTGGGGTGTGACACACATACTTCTAACTCAAAGCTGCTTTCAGGAGCTACTCAACTAAATGAGATTGCCTTTGCAGTTAGGGAAGCAACTACTGAACGTATGTATGAATGAAAAGAACTGTACTCCCTGCATAACAAGAGATTATTTTGGAGACAGTTGATAAAAACCATACATCCTTTTTATTGTTAAGTCATAAAGAGGTATCAAAGTTAAAAGCAAAAATTACAGGGTAAGACTTAACAAAAACTACTAGGAGCGTCAAAGGAAGTGAAAATGGGACTAGGCGCAGGGAAATATGAATTAATGAACATGGGAAGGACAAGGATGGGGAGAACAGTGAGCATGTGCTGAAGACACTAGGGGAGAGGATCTGGTGAAAAATTTGATCTTAGACAAGCGCCTAGGTAAAGAAATAATGGGATAAGATTTCTAAACCCCACTATGTGCTTAAGAGTCATCCTCGCCATTGGCGCTGTCTCTGTCATCCTCTCCTTCCTCAGCCTCTTTTTCATCATCCTTGATCAACTCCAGCTGGTCATCCCCCCGATCTTCATTATCATCATCATCCAGTAGGTCCCCCTCCTCAGCAGAGTCATCTGCACGCCCCTCAGACTCCATCTTCACATTAGTCTCATCTTTCTTCACGGAGCTGCTGCTCCGCTCCTCTTCTGACTTATCATTCTTCATCTCTACTGCTTGTTTGCTCTGTTCCTTTTCAATTTTTTCCAGGTTTTCCAGGAGAGAATCCACTTTTTGTTTTATCTGGGTCAGTTCCTTCTTAATGTCCTGAAGGTCATCTCCTTTCAACTTTCCAGACTTGGAAGATCCCTGCTGTCCAGTCTTAGAATTGAAGCCACTTTTGCCCCTTGGTGAGGTGTTTCCTGATACACGCTGACGTTTCCAGGGCACTACAGCCCGAGCAATAGGAGCAGGAGGAGGTACACGTGCTGGGTAATGTACATCCTGTCATAATAATCCCGTTGAAAGTCATAGTCCAAGTCAAAAGAGGAGCCGTACATCTCCGCTGCAGACCGTTTCACACCTGCTTTTCCTCGGTCCACTTTTGGCTCTGCAGCCAGGTTACTATCTAAAACCTGGCCAGCAATCATTCTGCCATCCTCTCCTGCTGCAGCAGCCCAGGCATTGCTATCATTACCATATTGAACGAAGGCAAAGCCCTTATGAACAGAGCAGCCCGCAATTTTGCCATACTTCGGAAAGATTGCCTCCATATCAGACTTCTTGACCACGAGAGTGTTTAGATTCCCAATGAACACACGGGAGTTCATGGAGCGAGGATCTATCTTGTTTGTAACGTTGCTGGCCATTGTGTTTGATGATAAGGTTTCTCACAAAGCCGAAAACAGGAGAGAGGAGGGAGAAGAGATTCGATTCTGAGCCTCCTACTCCCGGGTTGTTCTACGTGCAGGAGCCGACTGCTGCTCGAGGTCGGCAACGCAGACACAACCGCTCAGTCTTCGTCTCTTCACAAAATGGCCTAAATCCGTTTTCTTAACCTAAGCTTAAATTCAATTAACCATAGCTTTTTCAACAATAATAATTTCTCTTTGAACACTACACAAAATCTCACAACATAATCAAGATTAACTGGGGTATATGGATGGTTCTTTCAAGAATTTGTATCAGTTCTCCCTGCTGGAGCCAGTAAATCAAGTGTAACATCTTCCTGATATGACAGCTGTTGGAACAATTTAAGTTAACAAACTTATTCCCAGCAGCACTTTATCTGATTCTGGCTAAGTAGCTTTAGTTCCTGGAAAGAATACTTAAGTTATGGTTTCAACAAATTCAACTTCCTGTTTGTTCTCCTCTGGACTCTTAAAAATAGGCATTTATGTATGTGCACGATTGCAGAGGAAAACAGAGAAAGTTAAGATAATTTGAAACAATCACATAAATATTATTTCAAAGAACTGGGCCAGGAGTGGAGGGAAAAAAAAATCCACTCTCTTTTTAGATATACTTCTTTTGATTTTACCTAAGATTTATCACTTCACATAATCTTGTCTTCTATTGAGCTTGTTGGTCACTGAGCTTTCCCTAGTGCTCTTGCACACCTCTATGAATAAAAGAAATTCTCCCCATCCTGTTAACTTTTTCATTTTAGATTTCAATACACATGTAAAACATTCATCTTGTTAAATTCTCAATTTTCTCTGAAATTCAGAATGTTTGGAGTTTATGATTCTATTACTCGGTGTATTAGCTATCCAAGTTGTATTTTATCTATACATTTAATATATTTACCTAACCATTTATAAAAAGTGGAGTAAGAGGGAATTAAATGCAAAACATTCTGGAGTATAGAAAATAACCTCTCTCCCAACTAATGACATGTAACCTGAGGTAACACTGCTTTCATGTAGATATTATAGTATCCTGTGCCATACATCTCAGTGAAAACCATATAGATAGTATCTTCATTGTTTTCCAAAACCATTAATGTAATGACTGTTTGAACACCAAGAATATGAGGTCATTCCTGCATGACTTGTCTCTTTACTTATATTATACATATGGATATATACTAAGACTTAGCTAACTATATTTTTAATATTGCATGAGACATCAGCCACCATCTGTGGAGCTCTGGCCTGCAGACCCTGACTCAAAGATGGATGAATGAATGGACTCTCACACCATTACAGTGATTCAAGTGGGCTGGGGATGGTCATCACCTGCTTTCCAAGGGCGACATGCAGCCAATTGACCAAGACTCCGTGTACACCCACACTTTTATTCAGTAAAAGATTTTAAAACAGAGGTTATAAGACAGCACACTTGTGGATAATTAACAAGGTAAAAGAGCGGTTTTACAAATGATCAAAGCTTTAGGTTCAGGGCCCAGAGTAAACGCCATTATTGAGTAATTCCCCTTCGATCTCCCCCTGAGAGGACCATGCAGCACAAAGTTTGCATGAGTAAGCAGTTAGAGTAGAGGCAAAGGGATGTGGGGTAAACAGACTTAAACCGGGAAAGCCTCTTATTGTCCCTATCTTCTCCCTAACTTAATGGACTGACTGCCTTCAACCTGCCCCAATAAAACCTTTCAGCCTTCCAAAACGATTGAGACTAATCTATAACTTTCCCTAATATTTCTTTAATATTTTGCCAGCCACCCCAAGTGAATTCCAACAATTGCACTGTGCCCGCTTTTGTCTAAAGCTCTTTGACTCAAAAGTGTCCCAACCCAAGGCTGCATGATTGCAGCGTTCTGCGATACATGGAGAAACAACTATGAGCATTCACACCTGCTTTTGTGGAGGATGTGGGTGCTTTTTGAGCCTACTGTTTTCTTACCATCCTGTCATTGATCTTTAAGCAGGTTAATTTTAACTGAATATATTTTCTAGCAAATACATTGGGGGGAAAGTATTAACCAGGAAGGAGCACATAAAAGAGTTTTCTATGGTACTGGATCTATTCCACAAATGTATCAGAATGGTGATTACATGGATTAATACATACATCAAATGTATTAAACTGCACAATTCAAATTGGTGCATTTTATGCACTGAGCTGTATGGAAGTTTTACTTTAGTTAAAAAAAGAAGTACACACATACAAAATAAACCAATATATCAAAACAGAAGCATCATTACTGGAGGGGAAATATAATTATCTCTTTTAGTCCTTATAAATACAATCCAGTTCCTAATAAGAAATTAGTACTGTAAGTTGAAATGTCCCAACCCATCTTTACTTTTTGCTTGATTGTTGTTCTTATTAGTTAATAACAGTTAACATGGGAATGACTTATTTATTCAGCATGCTGAGTAAAAATGAAAATTAAATTAAATTTTAAAAATTAAAAAACTGTCAACTAAGTCTTATGTCTGGTTACACTATTTATATTATCTTTCAAACATGACAGTGAAATGAACACCTCTTCCCTCGAAAAAGTAGACTGAGAAAAGCCATTGATAGCAGACCTGCTTTATAAGAAATACTAAGAAATATTCTTAAGAGTGAAAGAAAGTGACACACAATGGTAACTTGAATCAAGAGGAACAAACAAAGAATATTGGTAAATATGTAGGTAAGTATACAAGATAGTATAATTGCATATTTCTTTCCTTTCTTATTAGAAGTCAGCTGTGTAAAACAACATGCAAACAATTGTAATGTTGAGTGTTTAACAAATAGAAATGCAATGTGTTTGACGATAGCTCCACAATGGAGGAAAATGAGAGAAAAGCTTAATTGGAGTAAGTAAATTGTATCAGATACCTGAGTAAAAAAGAAATAAAGATAATACCTTGAAGAAAAAACAAGGAAAACCCAGAATAGTAAATAAGAAGGTTAATATAGGAAAGTCTGTAAATCTATACTTGTTCTCTTTTTTAAAAGACAAAATTATAGAAAGTAATAACATAATTTACTGTTTGGTCGGTAACATAGAAAGACATAGTATGCATATATAGTATCAAAAAAGGCAAAAGGATTAGAATCGTGTAAGAGTGATGTTTCTAGATCCAACTGAAATTAAGGTAGCATACATCTCAAATGGATTTTTTTTTGAAGTTTTACTCAGTCAACAAGCATTTATTCAGGTTTCACCATGAACCAAGCTGATAATTGTATAATTATAAAGGAGAGTGGAGAATATTGAAGAGGTGCCACTTTGTTATCTGGCACAATTTCTAAGAGCACTGTCCAAAAACTAGAAACTGAATATATTCTTATCTCACAACTTTCTTTTTATATTTAAAAAAACATCTTCTGACGTCCTGTGTCAATTGCATCTACAAGTGCATCAGTATCTTTACTTCCAATACAATCTATAAGCTGCCGATGTGAGCGCTTCCCAGAACTATCTAATCCCCGGGGTCCTGGGATTCTGCCTGTAGATCCAGCACTAGATTTGGCAAAGCTTTTCGTCCTTCAAATAGCAGCACCAGGAGAGTATCTTTCATCACCCTGCAATGCACTTTCGATTGAATCTGGAAGCTCTGACCTCGGGAGATCATGTGTTACACCGGAGAACCTCTGCAAAGTGTTGAGAGCAGACTTACAATTGTTGACACCTGATTTCTCAATTTGGACTCTGCAGTTGTGGAAGGAGCTCCTGTGGTGCTGTGACCTGGTTTGCACGCTGATGATGGTCCTGATACAGTACCTCCAGCAGCAGCCATTCGAGATAACAGCTCCTCAGTGAATCCGTGCTTGGCTAATGGAGCTGGGCCAACACCACGACGGGTAAATCGGTCAGCCAGTGATGCAAAGCATCGCAGAGCTCCATCTGAAAACGGATCATCTTCATGTTTTAATAAACTAGACAGAGATTCCACACAAATTTCTAAAGAAGACTCTTGAGTCTCCATTTTTCACAGAGTCTTGATACCACAGCCATGGCAGAGTGCAAGGTGTCTTTGTGAACTAGATGTCCACTGTCACGAATGAAGGTAAGCACACGATTCAAACCGCCAGCCTCAAAGACCGCTCCTGACGCACGAGTTCTAATACCTTCACACATTGTTCAGCTAAGTCTCTACTAGTCCTGTTGTTAACTTCAACTATAACTAACCGATTGCAAAGTGCTTTTATAGCTCCATCTACCCCCACAATCCTTCGGGTAATTTCCACAGATACATCCAGGTAGTATGTTATGGCATGGGCTGTCACTTCTAACACATTGGAGCACTTTCATCAAGAAAAATTTTACGGAGGGCTGGTAAGAAAGTTCGAGGAGGGCATGTTTCAAAACAACGATCCACGTTGTCAGACATCAAAAGCAGCGCGCACGTTCAAGGGCTGTTAGGTGCCTGTCCCCTTCATCTCCCTGTCCCCTCTGTAGCCGTTCCAGCAAAGTATCTGAGTCCACATCTGCCACGGTTTTTTAAAAGCCTCTTTGCTTAAATTTGAAAAGGGAAAAGTCCTTTAAATGTCCAGGACTGGTCAGCTTGGCCTTAAATGCTTTTTCCTTCACATCTGGTAGAACCAAATTTTCTTAGCGTCTTTCTCACTCAGCGCCAGGGTCTCGCTTTCTGGGATCCTGGCCCCAACGCAGGGCCCTTCCGACGGTCCGAGGCGCTCCCGCCTCCCTTTCCCGCAGGCTCTTGCTCGGCTTGTAGCCCCAAAGCGCTCCGGTCCAGCTCCCACCAGGCTGCGGGCAGAGCCAGGCCCGGCCGCAGGCCGCGCAGGTCAAACCAGGCAGGTGGCACAGGAAAAGCCGCGCCTCGTCCCTCCCCTTCCTCCTCAGGGACCTGGTGACAGGGAAGCAAGAGGTTCCTCCGAGCGGCCCTCAGATGGATTCTTATAAGTTAATTGTACATTATAAGCCCTATAATAAGCACTAAAAAGAAACCTGAAAATTGTACTAAAAAAATCTTTAAAGAAATTAAAATGTTAAACTAGGAGGTATTATATTAATGCCAAAAATAACAAAGTAAATAGAAAACAGGAGACATTGACCAGGCATGGTGGCTCATGCTTGTAATCCAAGCACTTTGATAAATTGGGCATAAGAGTCACTTGAGGTCAGGAGTTTGAGACCAGCCTGGGCAACAGATCAAGGCCCTGTCTCTACAAAATGCTTTTAAAAGCTAGCCAGACACAGTGGCATGTGCCTGTAGTCTCAGCTACTAAGACTGAAGCAAAAAGGCCGGGCGCGGTGGCTCAAGCCTGTAATCCCAGCACTTTGGGAGGCCGAGGCGGGTGGATCACGAGGTCAAGAGATCGAGACCATCCTGGTCAACATGGTGAAACCCCGTCTCTACTAAAAATACAAAAAATTAGCTGGGCATAGTGGCGTGTGCCTGTAATCCCAGCTACTCAGGAGGCTGAGGCAGGAGAATTGCCTGAACCCAGGAGGCGGAGGTTGCGGTGAGCCGAGATCGTGCCATTGCACTCCAGCCTGGGTAACAAGAGCGAAACTCCGTCTCAAAAAAAAAAAAAAAAAAAAAAAAAAAAAAAAAGACTGAAGCAGAAGGAGTGCTTGAGCCCAAAAGGTCAAGGTTGCAATGAGCCGTGATTACACCTTTATACTCCACTCCAAGCAACAGAATCAGAACCTGTTTCTAAAAAGAATACAAAACAGAAATAAAAATGGCATGAGACCCACAGAAAACTGTAAAATGGCAGACATAAAACCAGCCATGTTAATAGTTCTATTAAACGGAAATGGATTAACCAATCAAAAGGCTCAGATTGTCAAGCTAGATTAAATGAACACAATTCAACCATATGCCATTTACATAAGAAACTTCAGATTCAGATAAAAATAGGTTGAAAGTAAAAGTCTGTAAAATTATATCAAATGAACAGCCAATATAAGAGACCTGGGCTAGCCTCAACAAATTTAAAAAAATTAAAATCATATAAATTATGTCTTCCTACTACAATTGAATAAAATTAGATATCAAAAACATAGAATTTTTGACATTTACAAGTGTGTGGAACTTAAACAACTTACAGCTAGGATCAAATGGATCAATGGATCAAAATCGCAAGGGAAATTAGAAAATACTTTTTGACAAATGAAAAATAAAGATAACGTGTAAAAATTATGGTATGCAAATAAAGCAATTCTTATAGCAATATTTATACCTATAAAGCTATACTCTTCAAATAGAGGAAATCTCAAATAATTACCTAAGCTTCTACCTGAAGGAATAATAATATTAAAGTAAAAAGTACAATGACCTAAGCCTAAAGCAAGCAGATAGAAAGATTACATTAGAAATAAATTTGCCAGGCATGGTGGCTCACGCCTGTAATCCCAGCACTTTGGGAGCCTGAGGCGGGTGGATCAAAAGGTTAGGAGTTCTAGACTAGCCTGGTCAACATGGTGAAACCCTGTCCCTACTAAAAATACAAAAGTAGCTGGGCATGGTGGTACGACCTGTAGGAATGCTTGTGATTTTTGCACATTGATTTTGTATCCTGAGACTTTGCTAAAATTGCTTATCAGATTAAGGAGTTTTGGGCCTGAGACAATGGGGTTTTCTAAATATAAAATCATGTTGTCTGCAAACAGAGAAAATTTGATTTCCTCTCTTCATATTTGAATACCCTTTATTCCTTTTCTTGCCTGATTGTCCTGGCCAAAACTTCCAATACTAAGTTGAATAGGAGTGGTTAGAGAGAGCATCCTTGTCTTGCACCAGTTTTGTTTGTTTGTTTGTTTGTTTGTTTGTTTTTAAAGATGGGGTTTCACCATGATGGCCAGGCTGGTCTTCAACTCCTGACCTCAGGTGATCCATCCACTTCGGCCTCCCAAAGTGCTAGGATTACAGGTGTGAGTCACCACACCCGGTCTTGCACCAGTTTTTAAAGGAGATGACTCCAGCTTTTCCCCATTCAGTACGGTATTGACTGTGGCTTTGTCATAAGTAGCTCTTATTATTTTGAGATATATTCAATCAATACCAAGTTTATTGAGAGTTTTTAACATAAAGGGATGTTGAATTTTATCAAAGGCCTTTTCTGCATCTATTGAGATAATCATGGTTTTTGTCATTGGTTCTGTTTATGTGATGGATTGCACTTATTGATTTGTACATGTTGGACTAGACTTGCATCCCAAGAATGAGGCCAATGTGATTGTGATGTATATTTTTAATGTGCTGCTGGATTCGGTTTGCCAGTATGTTATTGAGAATTTTCACATCAATGTTCATTAGCGATATTTACCCGAAGTTTTTTGTTGTTGTTGTGTCTCTGCCAGGTTTTGGTATCAGAATGATTATGAACTCAAAAAACCCCAACCATAAAAACCCTAGAAGAAAACCTAAGCAATACCATTCAGAGCATAGGCATGGGTGAAGACTTCATGACAAAAGTGCCAAAAGCTATTGCAACAAAAGCCAAAATTGACCAATGGGATCTCAATAAACTAAAGAGCTTCTGCACAGCAAAATAAACAATCATCAGAGTGAAGAGCCAACCTACCGAATGGGAGAAAATATTTGCAGTCTACTCATCTGACAAAGGTCTAACATCCAGAATCTAAAAGGAACTTAAATAAATTTACAAGAAAAAAAACAAACAATCCCATTCAAAATGTGGGTAAAGAATATGAACAGAAACTTCTCAAAGAAGACATTATGGGGCCAAAAAACATGAAAAAAGCTCAACATCACTGATCATAAGAGAAACACAAATCAAAACCACAATGAGATACCATCTCATGCCAGTCAAAATGATAATTATTAAAGAGTCAAGAAACTATAGATGCTAGGAGGCTGTGGAGACAGAAGAATGCTTTTACACCCTTGGTGGGAATGTAAATTAGTTCAACCATTGGGGAAGACAGTGTGGTGATTCCTCAAGGATCTAAAACCAGAAATACCATTTGACCCAGCAATCCCATTACTGGGTATATACCCCAAGGATTATAAATCATTCTAATATAAAGCCACATGCACATGTATGTTTATTCCAGCACTATTCACAATAGTGAAGATATGGAAACAACTCAAATGCCCATCAATGATAGGCTGGATTAAGAAAATGTGGTACATATATACCATGGAATACTATGTAGCTATAAAAAGGAATGAGATCATGTCTTTTTCAGGGACATAAATGAAGTTGGAAGCTGTCATCCTCAGCAAACTAACACAGGAACAGAAAACCAAACGCTGGATGTTCTCACTCATAAGTGGAAGTGAGAACACTTTTTGTTTGTTTGTTTGTTTTTAAAGATGGGGTTTCACCATGATGGCCAGGCTGGTCTTCAACTCCTGACCTGAGAAACAGGGACACAAGGAAGGAAACAACATATACCAGGGTGAGTCGGGGGATGGGAGGCACAGGAACGGAGACCATTAGGACAACTGGCTAATGCATGTGGGACTTAAAACCTAGACGACAGGTTGATAGGTGTAGCAGTCCACCATGGCACACTTATACCTATGGAACAAACCTACACATTCTGTACTTGTATCCTCAAACTTAAAGTAAAATAAATAAAACAAAAAACAAAAACAATGAAAACATAAGCCACAGACGAAAGGACTATACTTAACAAAAGACATATCAGATAAAGGACTATACGCCAAAATAGATTAAAACTCTTAAAACTCAACAATAGGAAAATGAATTACCTGATTAAAAAATGGGACTAAGATCTGAACAGATACCTTATTAAGAAGATGTACAAATGGAAAATAGCCTTATGAACATATGATCAATATAATGTCATTAGGAAATTTTACATTAAAACATGCCATTACAGAAAAACCAACTACCATATGTTCTCACTTATAAACGGGAACTAAGCTATGAGTGCGCAAAGGCATGCAGGGTGATATACTGGACTTTGGAGACTCAGAAGGGTAAGAATGGGAGAGGGGTGTGGAATAAAAAACTACATATTGGGTGCAACATACACTACTTTGGTGATTGATGAATGTACTAAAATCTCAGAATTTGCCACTGTATAATTAATCCAGTGAACAAAAACCATTTATACTCCAAAAGCCATTGAAATTTAAAATTTTATTTTAAACCATATCATTACACACCAACTAGAAATGTCAAAATCCAAAGTATGAACAACACACAACCCCAAATTCTGATAAAGATGTGGAGTATTAGAACTTTCGTACTTTGCTGATTGAAATGCAAAATGGCACGACCACTTGGAAAATACGTTAACAGTTTCTTACAAAACTAAACACATTCTTACGATATGATCCAGTAATTTCAATTCTTGGTCATTATCCAAATAAGTTGACAACTTATGTCCACACAAAAGCTTGCTCATGAATGTTTATGTCAGCTTTATTCACAATTCACAAAACTTGGAAGAAACCAAGATGTCCTTTAGTAGGTGAATGGATAAATAAACTGTGCTACATTCAGACAATGGAATATTCTTCATCACTAAAATGAAATAAGCTATCAAGCTATGAAAAGGCATGGAGGACCCTTAAAATGCATATTTTAAATAATTAATAAAGATTTAAATGAAAAGTCTGCATATTAAAAATAAATGAGGTGCAAAAATATATTCTTGAGATACAAAACTATAAAATCTCACATAATAATTTTTTGAAATAATTATGGATTCCCCCCCTTTTTTTGAGGGGGACAGAGTCTTGCTCTCTCACCAGTCTGGACTGCAGTGGCATGATCTCAGCTCACTGCAACCTCCACCTCCCAGGTTCAAGTGATTCTCCTGCCTCAGCCTCCCGAGTAGCTGGGACTATAGGCATGCACCACCATGCCTGGCTAATTTTTGAAAAAAATTTTTTTTTAGTAGAGATAGGGTTTCACCATGTTGGCCAGGATGGTCTTGATATCCTAAGGTCATGATCCGCCTGCCTCGGCCTCCCAAAGTGCTGGGATTAGAGACATGAGCCACTGCACCTGGCCTGGAGCCTTTTCTCATAGATATTTAAAATGTGTTTGCTTGCATGCCTTTAACGAATACATGCCCTGAACTTGTATGTTCATTATCCAATTCTTTTAAAAGTTAATATTAAATGCCTATACATAAAAAAATTAATAAATCAAGCACTTATTGCTTGTCAGCTAATGTGCTAGGTACTGGAGAATAAAGATATCAGTAAAAGCTGCAACTGCCTCGAAGGATTTTATATTTACAATATAGGCTAAGCTCCAATATAGAAAAAAAGTGTATGATGGCAAGGCTTAGAAGTCTCCAGAACTACATCTGATTGAACAGAAAGGGAACAAATTAACATGACACAGGTGAAAATTAAGCTAGCTTTTCTGATTGAGCATTGCTTATGGTAGTGGTAATTCAAACACAAAGTGATTTTTGTGTGTATTCTACATGCATTATATCATTAGAACCTCTTATCACACTTTGGTGTCAGCTGATTGTTATCCCTGTTTGAAAACAAAGAATAAGAACAAAAGAAGAATTATATTATTCTCCCAAAGTTACCTAGAGTTAGTAAAAATTCTGAGGCTAGGACTTAGAGGCCTCAAATCTGACTTCATGGAGCTGTTTCTCCACACAAGCTTCCCCTAGACTAACGAGTAATACACTTGGTTCTACTCTCTCTCGAAATCTTAGTCCTGCAACAGCTGCAAACACACTGCTCTGCAAATCACTTACATATCTAATTAAATTAGGTTTTTTTCCTTTTTATGCAAACAACGACCTCTGAAAGGAAAACAGACACCCTGATTCTTCTTCGTGATCAGAAAAAAATAGATATCATATAATAAAATGCAACAGATGATATAATTTCTGTGATCTCACATCATACAAAGTTGAAACATATATGAAAAACATATTAAAATCATATGATTGAATATTCACATAAAGGACAAAAGACCAAAGCTTAGAAAATAAATTTCAAAATCCTGTTTCTGCTCATATATCTAAGCCTTTTCTCTTGATCATAAACACTACATGGGTAGAGAAGGCAGCTTTGCTCTTAATGATACCTGGGCATTGAAAATTGTTTTCCCTAAAATAGCTTCTACCATACATGCATTCATTCTTTCACTCAGTCATTCACTCAGTATCAATCCAATACCTAGAATGTTTCAGATCTTGGAAGTGTAGTAACTTAAGAACAATAACTTATAATTGAGAAAGGAAATGCCAAATATCGGTGATGAAGTTTATTTTTACCTAATTTCTACTTTTGAATTTATATGCCATTAATAATTTATGAAATACATGAAATAGAAGAGTCTATAGCTTTTATTTGTGTATTTCTAACATCCGTCAGTTTCTGGCCCACTTGTTTGTCTAACAGGTGTTTGGCTAATGATGAAATGGGAAATAGAATTTGGTAAAGGTGTCCAAATGGGGAAAGGAAGGTGTTTACAGGGAGGACAACATGAGAGCCCAGCACTTTATTTCCTGACCACACAGTAGCAGGTGTTTCCTTAAGACCTCACACCACCACTAGAGAGCACCAGTTCACAAGCGAACTGAAGGTCTAACTATAAGAGCCCTTGCTGGAATGCAAAACATGAAGGCTGTGAGGCGGGGACTTTGTGTCAGAAATTCACCTGAGGAGTTCATTTACTCTAGGCAGTTATCTGAAACACAAAATCAAGTGATGTGCTTTAATTCGCTGGCCCTGGGGCCTCGATTATTTAACCTGATTCTTTTTTGAGTCATGAAAATCAATTACTCTATTTTTTTTTTAATATTTTTAAGCATCTGTGCTGATCTGGTATTTATGCTCAGTATTATCTAATATTATCTGCCTGCATTCAACATCTGTTATACAGCAGAAATAAATGAGTAGTTTCATCTTCTAAAATTTAGTTTCTAGGATTTTTTTCCCCAGAAAACGTTGAAATGATTAGAATCATATTAATTAATTTTGATTTAGGATATCACCCTACTATTAAATGCCTAATAAGACAACTGAATATGCATTTCAAGTTTATGAGTGCAAACAAACATATATTATTGATTAGGCACTCTCTTGTATTAAAGTCAATTGCCCTCAAGCTGGAAAAGAAATCAGAGTTTCTTTTTCTCAGCTTTATTATATGAAAAGTTTACATGCCACAAATAGACTAATTTGATTGCTTTACAAATGTATTGCCTCTTTAAAATACAAAGTGAAATAACTTGCAAAAGGAACTTGAAAACTGTCAATGTCAATCTGTTCTAGCAAACCATATGACAAATTTTCATAGAACTGAAAACTCCAACATTACTGCCAAATCGTTTATTTTCTTTCTTTCTTTTTTTTTTTTTTTTTTTTTTTGAGACGGAGTTGCCCAGGCTGGAGTGCAATGGCGCGATCTCGGCTCACCGCAACCTCCGCCTCCTGGGTTCAGGCAATTCTCCTGCCTCAGCTTCCTGAGTAGCTGGGATTACAGGCATGCGCCACCATGCCCAGCTGATTTTTTGTATTTTTAGTAGAGACGGGGTTTCACCATGTTGACCAGGATGGTCTCGATCTCTTGACCTCGTGATCCACCCGCCTCGGCCTCCCAAAGTGCTGGGATTACAGGCTTGAGCCACCGCGCCCGGCCCTATTTTCTTTCTTTCTTTAAGGAATAAAAAGCAGAGTTAGTAACTTAGTCTGTTAGGAATTGTGCCAAAGTAAGTTCCACTAAGATTTGTGTAAACATTCTATGTGATGTTTATTTTTTTTCTGAGAATTTTGTCCTAAATGATGCTTACTTCCTGTTTAACATTTACTAAGAAACCAATATGCAACATATCCTTTAGTTCAAGTTATAATGAAGTTACTACAGTTCATTAAAGCCAGTCCTTGCTACCCAAGATTACATGGATAAAAGGCTGATCACTGGCACCTGCCTTTTGAAAGTTACCTAATTGTAAACCAAAGCATGTATTAGATTGGTATAAAAGTAACTGCAGTTTTTGCCATAATTTCAGTGGCGAAATGAGTATGTCTGCTCCCCCCAAAAATGTGGTTGGAATACTTGTAAAAGAAAGAAGAAAAAAATTATTCACAGAGATATAAAATCCTGAAACCAGCTTAAGTAATATCTGAATATTTTTATATTGTTTTGACTTGAATAAAATGAGAAGTAGAAACAAAAAGAAAAAAAAAACTATGTCATTTCTAATTTATTCTGTGTCCTGGAAATAAATTTTCTCTCATTTTTTTCTTTAAAATGAAATTCATACACACAGACACACATACACACAGGGGAGGAAATTAACAACAGATCTCTAACCAGTGAGTATAAAATTTCAGAGCAGCCTCATGAAAATAATTCATCATAAATCCTCCACTCACAAATCAGATTACATAGGAAACTACATATTATAGTTACAATTATGACTACTTTGAAGAAAACATGAAACAAAGAACAACGCTTATGCATAATTCACATGAAGAGATTGATAGTGGTAGAGTCAGCGGAAGGATTACAAGTGGTGAAAATGGTGATGTTGATATCAGTGGTATTATTGATACTACTTCTCTAGCAACCAAAGGAAGAAAGTATATAAATGAGAAGATGAGATTTTAACATTTTAAATTCAAAATGTCTGTTTGACACTGAAGTAGAGAGGGTGATTAAGCAGTTGCCAGACAAATATGAAATGCCAAAATGAGGTCAAAGCTGAAAAACAGGCTGTAAAAATTTGGATGGCATTAATGCTATTGGCTGCATGAGATAATCTAAGAAGCTGGTGTAGACAGAGCAAGTAGAGAAAATGAAGGGGTAAAAAAGCATTCTTCAGAGAAATGACTAGTGACATAGAAGAAGAGCAGTTTCATGCAAGGACAAACTGAAAGAGAGAAAGAGAAAGAAATGGAAATCAAGATGAAAACAGAACCGGTCATTAGTAGTCCTGATGGTAATAGTTTAAGGTGGAGTGCTAACTACAAAAGCCTGTTTCAAGTGGGATACATTTTTAAAATAAAACATTTCAGCATGATTTTGTTATTTCCCTGGCTAACTAGACCTATTCAGTTGCAGGTAAAATGTAATCATAGAAAAGTGGATTTGATGCAGGGGAATATTATATAAGCCAAATTGTATTAGTCAAGTCACACAGCTGTGACAAGAGACAGTAATTTCATCATTGTCATGATACAAAGGTGATTCAGCTATTACTAACAGAATTTTACAATCCCAGCCGACTTACTGCTCATATAGACACAGATATTTTAAGAAAAACAGTTGGGCTCCTTTTCCGGCTGGAACCATGGGGGGTGTAGAAGAGAAGAAGAAGAAGGTTCCTGCTGTGCCAGAAACCCTTAAGAAAAAGCGAAGGAATTTCGCAGAGCTGAAGATTAAGCGCCTGAGAAAGAAGTTTGCCCAAAAGATGCTTCGAAAGGCAAGGAGAAAGCTTATCTATGAAAAAGCGAAGCATTATCACAAGGAATATAGGCAGATGTACAGAACTGAAATTCGAATGGCGAGGATGGCAAGGAAAGCTGGCAACTTCTATGTACCTGCAGAACCCAAACTGGCGTTTGTCATCAGGATCAGAGGTATCAATGGTGTGAGCCCAAAGATCCGAAAGTGTTGCAGCTTCTTCGCCTTCGTCAAATCTTCAATGGAACCTTTGTGAAGCTCAACAAGGCTTCAATTAACATGCTGCGGATTGTAGAGCCATATATTGCATGGGGGTACCCAAATCTGAAGTCAGTAGATGAACTAATCCACAAACGTGGTTATGGCAAAATCAAAAAGAAGCGAATTGCTTTGACAGATAACGCTCTGATTGCTCGATCTCTTGGAAAATACGGCATCATCTGCATGGAGGATCTGATTCATGACATCTATACTGTTGGAAAACGCTTCAAAGAAGCAAATAACTTCCTGTGGCCCTTTAAATTATCTTCTCCACGGGGCAGAATGAAGAAAAAGACCACCCATTTTGTAGAAGGTGGAGATGCAGGCAACAGGGAGGATCAGATCAACAGGCTTATTAGAAGAATGAACTAAGGTGTCTCCCATGATTATTTTTCTAAGCTGGTCAGTTAATAAACAGTACCTGCTCTCAATTGAAAAAAAAAACAAAGAAAAAAAAAAAAGTTGGTTGCTTCACTGAAATTTAAGATATATTGGTTCTATATTTATACTTCTTATTAATGTTCTCATTTTATCTTCTTTTAAATTAATTATTTGCTAGTTTGGCATATTTTGTATTAGGCTTCTCTTTTACTAATAAGTGTAACAAATTATGACAATAATTAGAACATTCTCTCAAACCTTGAATGAAATTGTAAACCGCCAATACCTCTAAAAATAGCCTTGAAATTAGTAACTTCTTATTTCTAAGAAAAGAAGTTAAATTGACTTCCTATAAATTACATAGTTTTTGCGGTGAAATGAAGAGAAACGTGTGTAGGAAACAGATGCGTAGGAGCTATATCCTTATTTGGTTACAAATGAATTCTGAAGCTTTGAAGAAAGGTAGAAGGTGAGTTCCCCTAAAACCACAACACTGAAAAACCATTCCAACATCCAAAGCAAGATTGAGAAGTATATTTCCTACAACTGGTTTATCAAATGGCCCCTTATTAGCTCTTTTCCTTTTATAACCTTGTGTAATTGTGTAATCATATTATTTTACAATCCCTTTTTTGCAGGTAAAATGTCTTATTTATAAGGCATATATATATATATAATTCAATTGTAGACACACAGGTCAGAGACTATGGTATGCATTTTTTACCTCCCAGGGTTCTTACTTTTCTGGTAGTCATTGTGAAGCATGGGGCAATAGTACTTTTTGGTGTTAACATCTGGATAAACAGAGATATCTCCTATTTTACACATCAATTTAATATTAGATATGTTCTGCTATACTTCTGGATACAAAGTGCTCATTGATTTTATTATTCAATTGCATTTGACTCAGTACAACTATCACTTAATCCAATCATGTGGACAATGTAAAAAACGTAGATATACAGCCTTAGCCACTATAGTCAACGTTATACATTTTGCCTTTATAGCATTTTGCTTTCTATTTCTTTGGAAAAAAATCATCTGCCCACACAATATGGTCCTGGGAGGTTTTCAGTCAGAATACACCATTCTCCTGGTTGAAAAGATTGCTTTAAAAATAGGCAGATGAAACTACCTATGAAATAAAATATGGATCTACATACTCTGGCCACAGTAAATAGAACTATGTTTGCTTTTTATTTGTATGACCCATGTTTATGGCTTCCTACAAAATGTTCATTTTCATGTGTTTATCAGAGAGTCAAAACATTCCTTATAATTATCCCCAAAAAATGCCAGATGCAAGGAGTTGGAGAACCAGCTCTTGTTGAGCTATAGGCTGCAGAGAAATTCTATGTTTGCTCATTCTTTTATAGTATTGATTGGTACGGCTCCTAGGGAGTAAAATTATACATATCATACAAAGAATAAATGTATCAAGAATGATATGCCTGTTTTTGCTAGGATTTCTCCCCAGATTTCTTCACACTGTGTTACAGGTCACGTTCCTCAAAAACAGACTCTCAGATGAAGGATTACATAAAGGATGTTAAGTAGGAAGGAAACTCAAAATCCACATGTGTGGATGAGAAAGAAAGGATTGGGCAAAGGAAGATATTGAATTGTGATGTAAAAACAACAAAGTCTTCAGCTAACACCTTGGGGAGCTCTGGAGCTGAATGCCCTTCAAGTTTATCCTGATATAAGGCAACAAGTCCAAGCTTTTGTAGTCCCACACAAACCAGCCATTTGATACATCTGGCACTGGGAGAGAGTGTGACTTCAAGAAGGCAGTTCTCTTTAGCTGAGAGCCATACAAGGAAGATTCAGTTGAAAGCCTCTGACTCCCAGGTCAGTCGGAGAGAAAGAAGCTTCACTCCAAAGTGGAGACATACCATTGGATCCACTGTAAGTGGAAAATCACTTTTTAAATCAAAAAATAAGGAAGACATATATACATATATGCACATATATACACACATATGCACATAGATAGAGACAGATAGATAATAGAGAATTTTCTTGATCAGACTCCTTTGCTTAGGGCTAACACCATATATCTAAAAGTCCACTAAAATATCCAACTCAATCTCCCACATATTCCAGAAACAAAAGTGATCATTTTGTAAATCTAATTTTTATCCCCTACTTTCTAACCCATTTGAAAAATACTGCCCACAGTTTTAGGAGTGAAAGCATAAAGCCATCCTTGACTCTCTGTCTGCAACTTTTATCGTTAAATGCCCCCATCTAATAAATCCTAGACTATAATGACTAACAGTGCCTTTAATTCAACAACTTTCCTTCCTCTCTACTTCCACTGCATTGGTCTTAAAGACAGTCATCTCTCTACGGTATCCCTTTATTTCAGTTCATCTTGCACCTGTTAGCCTGAGTGATGATTCCAAAAATTAATACCTAGCTATAATTAGTCACAAATTTGTAACAATGTATTAATTTCTTTCTGTACTTAGAATGATTCCAGACCATTTAACAGCATTTATTTCACATCGTAATCTGGCTTTGTCTCTTGCTGCATTCTTTGGTCTCACTGTAGTAGGCCATTCTTTCTTCCGTCTCTAAGACTTGTATGTTTTGCTCTTGTCTACAAAGTTTTTTTTTTTCCTCCCCTGCCTTATTCACCTGGCAAACTGTCTCATCCTTCCCTTCTCAGATTAAATATTTACATAATTTTTAGAATGCTGCCTTGAGAATAAATTCTCCCAGATGTGTTCTACATGCCCTCATAATTACCTGCTTGATTGTCTTGCCAGACCTTAGCAGAAATAGTAGAATAAAGGCCTACAAAAAACGATTCCTTCATAAAATCAACAAGAATATTCACAAAAATTGTCCAAACAAACTTCCTCAGAATACTGTAAATTAACCAAAGACTTGCCAAAATCTGGCAAGCATGTACTCAAGAAAATAGGTGAATTTAATTGAGAACAGTGGCCTTTGTGGCAGTTTAACTTGCTCCAGTCACATTCCACTTTCCTTAGCTTCAAAGCGGGCTGGGTGTGGTGGCTCATGCCTGTAATCCAAGCACTGTGGAGTCTTGAAAAACTGTAGTAGGTTTTACAGCTATAGTAGCAATAGTAAACAGTAGCCCAACAGGCCTCGGTGGAAAGAAAGGATTTACAAGTCCTCAAAAATTATTCTCAAAGTACTGTCATTATTTAAACTATCCAACATTATCTTGGAAATTCCCACCTACAACTTTATTTGATCTGAAACAGAGCTTGCTCAATGCAAAGGGCTATTTCCCTAGCGGGTATTTGACAAAAACCATCAGCACCTATTGCTGTTTGTAGCTGCTTAATATGGAAACAGCTGGGGCAAAGAAAAAGCCTATCAAAAAACTTAAGAGGGAAACTTGAGGGGTGGGCTGCCTATAGTAGGGCATTGAAATGATCCAAAATACTGATATGACTCCAGTGAATGGAGGAATGCCAGGGTCCTTTGTCTCACGTCAATTTAGGTAAAACAACATGGACACACATGGAGCACATGGAGTGGTTTTAAGGAGCAGAGAGTTTAATAGGCAAGAAAAAAGGAAGAAGTTCTGAGGTACAGAGATGTGGGGGGCGGGCAGTTTCCAAGCAGAGAGAGGAAACCCCAGTGCATAGTAAATAGTAGGTTATATGAGGAGACTGGAAAAGGCGGTGTCTGATTTGCATAGGGCCCAGGGGATTGGTTTAACCAGATATTTCATTCACATAACCTACAAATGAACTGGCTCTCTTACCCTAGTCTTTTAATATGCAAATGCACAGTGGAGACCTCTGGGGGTGGTCATGATTTGTGGCACATATGATGACAAGGAGAATAGGGTGGGACTCCCCATATTGGATGGGCCCAGTTTCTAATGGCTGGCATTTACATATCAAACCTTGCTGGCCTTGCCCTTCAAGTTGTTTTATTTTTGTTAGAAAAGAAAGGTTTCTGGAGCTGCTTTTACTAAAAGAAATAAACCTTACCAAGAACCGCTTATACTATCTGCCTAAAATAATTTCTTAATAATACCTATAATAATATGAACAATAATATCATGCAAATGACCACACTGTCCAAAGCAATCTACCGATTCAATGAAATTCTCTTGAAAATACCAACATAATTTTTCACAGAATTACAGAAAACAATTCTAAAATTCATATGGAACCAAAAAAAGAGCCTGAATAGCCAAAGCAATCTTTTTTTTTTTTTTTTTTTTTTGGGGCGGAG